>NW_008632692.1:0-25666 GCF_000691845.1 Merops nubicus | reverse complement strand
AGGCAGCCGCCGGCAGCGGGGCCTGCTTTCAGTCACCGTGCCGGAGCACGCACACCACCACCAGCCACCGTACCTCTGTGGGACTGGGGAGAGGGACTCAGGAAGCAATAAATCAACTGTGCTGAGTTATGACATTGGTGACAAAGCAATGGTTTCTCCTCCAGCGAGGTCTGCCAAGGGCACTTGGTCTTTGAAGGCACCGTAGGGGCTGGGCTGGCAGGCCCTGCAGTGGAGCAAAAGGTGTTTATTTGTCCTATATGCACTCTAGAAACAACCATTGTTTCTGTAAGGGGTTTGGATACAAGCCTAATAAATAACACCAACAACACTGAAAAATTCTCTACTTTGGTAACACTTTGAGGCCTCGCTGAAAGTCTGTATGCCACTATACTAGGATTGTACAGCCTCCTAATAGGAACTAATGAGCCCCTAAACAGAGAAGATGGATGAAGAGTAAGGGAGGCAGCCAGGACAGAGAGCAGTGGAAAGATGTTCAGGGTCACAGCGGGGGTGTTCCCAGTGGAGCTGCAAGGCTGGTGCTTGGCTGGGCAACATTATCTGAGCTCTGAGTGTTCTTTGAGCAACCACAAGAATAATTTTTCACTACAGCCCCACAGTTCTTCCAACAGGGAGCTTTGTGACAATGGTAACTTCTCACCCATTGACTGGCAAGCGAAAAGAACTAGGAGTCCAGGTTGCCAGGCATATTTTCTGCTTGATAAATTTCCTTCCTACCCCAAACAAGATGCCCTTGGTATCAGGGTCTCATCCACACAAGAGGTCTGCAGTCAGAATGAGGCATATGTCTGGGAGGAAAAACTGCAGCAGGGAGTGAAGTGTTGGTGAAGAGTGTGCGGGTTTGCCTGCACACAGACACAGAGCTGTGTGGCTTCTAGGAACAAAGCACAGAGAGTTCAGGGTGATTTCCTCTGTGCTGCCCTTACTGGAAAGCTGAAGGGTCTGGGCCAATATAACACCAGTGCTGAACCTGCAGGCCAGGCTGTGCCGAGCATGGGTCCCTCCAGAGGCCAAGGCTGGGGTAATCCACCTTTTGTCTAGCTTGTCTCATTTGTTTATGGACTCCAAAGCAAATAACTAAGCATGTGTCTTGAACTCAGCTTGTAAAAATGTCATGTCCTCCTGTTTACAAGAGATTTCTCTGTGATATTTGCTCAGACAGAAGGTAAAATCACAGCAGTGAAGCAAGCAAGCAAGGAGAAGGAAGTCACACAAAGCAGTGAAGATTAAGGTCCCAACCAGCACAGGAGAATGGAGGCTGTTGCATATGGTCACAGCACCTCCCTCCCCCTTTCCCATGCATCAGGTTATTCGTGGCAGAGGAAAGAGACCATTTTAACAAGGAGAGCCCCCCAGGGAACCCTGGTCTCAGCCCACAGTGTGAGACATGATCTCTTGGTCACATAGGTTCCTCCTGTGGAGCCAGGAGGACTGGATGTGTCTTGTCCACCCTGGAAGAGGTGCACAAATCTAAGCATACCACACCACAGCCAGGAGTCCCTCCAGTGCCTGCAGAGCCTTCGCAGGAACATGGATGGTGCTGACGTGGGAAAGGTGGCAGCTTCTGCACCTGCAAGGGGGAGCTGACCAAAGGCTGCTGAGGCTCTGCAGAGCACTGTAGCAGGATCTGGAATGCTTTTCATTCCTGCTGCTCCTGTGACAGAGACTCTTCTGCCACTGAGAAATGAGTTGTGGATTCCTGCATTTCCTCCTATCTACTCCACAGACAGTAGATGATAAACTGAATACGTTTGACAGCACAGAGAAAATTCAGAGGTAACGTAAACCCCAGTGTGGGTCACATGTTGGGTGGATGTTGGTCAGAAAGCAGGTGTAAGTGGCAAAGCACTATGATTTGGCATGTGGCAGATAAGCAGCATGCAACTGACCCCAGCTGGGATTCTGTGGAAGCTCTGTCCCAGGTGCAAAGATGGCTGCAGGTGGAGATGGAGGGCTGTGTGGTGATGCTACCCTTTATATACTCTTGGATAGTGCCCTTCCTGTAGTACATGGTATCTCCATGGGTGTGGGGGAGCTTCACACACCCACTGAATACCAAAACCCAGCAAGATACCCTCACAGCAGCTGTTTCCTAACTTATCCCAGGGTGTAGCTGATATCATGGCTTTGCCTTCTACACAAAGGTATGAGGGTCAAGGTGTGGGGACACTGAGGGAATCAGCCCTGTTACTTGCAACATCACCATATTTCTGAGGTAGGTTTGCTCTGAGACCCTTGGCTATCAAACTGACTTGTTTCACAGACTCATGTGTAGCAGGGTACTGGGCAGAACCCAAAGTTCTCCTTCTTCTAGGATAAAAAGGAAGCCACTGAACTCATGAAGATGACACAGATGGGTATGAAAGCTGGGCAGGGGACATTTCTCATGCATACCACTTCAAAGTTTGTCCAGCAGTGCCTGTATCTCCGGGAGTGGGGAAAAACTAAATGTGGGTGTCAAATCAGATGCATTTGGGTCAGGCAACATCATTGCAAGACACATGGCACCACTTACAGGCACAGAATAGGCCCTGCTCGAGCACAGCAAGGCTGCTGTGCTTTAACCCTCCTCCTTTGCCAAGAGCTCCAAATGCCCCATGCTCCCTCGGTCCTTGTCTGCACATGAGGTCTGAACTTCTCAGGCTTACATGAACAACTCCCTGTGAAATGAACCTCGCCTGGCGTCTCCACCTGCACAGGAGACCGACCTTGTTAGGGTCGTGGTAACTACCCACAATGTTATGGGCTATCCACATACTTCCCATCAATTCAGGAACTAGTTTATAAATAATTTTAAAAGCAAGCCCGTGAGCAGGCAGAGAAGTAGTAGAGGTATCTCTATCCCTCAGGAACTGTTGGCTCCTGTCCATGGGATTTTCACGGATCACTTTTATCTCATTAAAATATTTTTTTTCATGAGCCATGAAATGATTTTCCATGCATGGAAAGGGTTCGGAGTGCTCTCAGCTCTGAGCAAAGGAACCAAATGAGGATGACTGGGAGAAGTTCACCTGGCCCCAGACAGAAAAAAAAAGGAAAAGAGAACAAAACCACCACCAACTCTGTGGTACCCTCAAGGGAGATGCCAGAAACACCAACCTCAATGGCAGGATTCGGGGTCACCAGGCAGACATCACTTACAGCTCCCAGCTCTGGCTGACACTGAGTCCAAGGAGTAGCAGCAGCTTGCCTGCCACAGCAGGAGCCCTTCATTTGCCTTGCTGTTCACCAGCATTTTTGGGTGAGCCCCTCGAGGAGGGAGCACACTCAGCCACACCACTCAGCAGAGTGTGATCCCATCTGCTCCTTGGGGTGTGCTTGGCCTTCGGCTCTGAGCCCCCTGCATGTCCCCTTGGGCTGGGGGCTGGCAGCGTTGGACACAGCCCGGGGCAGAGAGGGCTGTCTCAGACACAAAGCTTCTCTCCGTTCCTTCCAGCCATCAAATCTGCAGAGCCAAAGGCTCATTTGCAGTACCCTTGAGCTGCAAAGCTCTTGAGGTAGAGTCAGGGTCTGCCCTTCAGCTGCTGGGGCTCCAGGAGTCTTCAGCCCTCTAGAAAAAAGAGTCCAAATGCTGCTCATCTGGAGAGGCCACAGGCTGGAGGAGTGCTTCTTCCCTAGCCCTACTCAAAAGGAGGATGCCGATGCTCACTCTGCTGTGCTGCCTGCCAGCCCCGTGCAGGCTGCAGGCCACAGGACCTGTCAATCCCCCTCCAGTCCCTTGTCAGCAGGTCAGTCCATCACTCAGCCTCCAGCGCCTTGCCACCCTCCTTAAGCTGCTTTTTCACACCCGCAAAACTGCTCCCAGCAAAATATTTGAACAGCTCCTTCCCAAAACACCAGGAGATTAGTATGAGACACGTGCAGTGCTGTGGAGACCTCTCTTCTAGCACAAGAGGATGAGGAAGGTGCAATGAGTCCTACACTACTAGTAGGTGCCTCTATTTTTCCAAGCAGCATATGTGCCAGCTGCCACTCAGGAGATCTTAATTTGGACAAATAAATGAGCTGGATCAGAGGTGTCCCCCAGCCTGTGAGCCTAACACTCTGTCTTTATAGGCTGAGATGGGATCAGTCCCCAGTGGCTGCTCAGGCGATCCCCGCCACAGCCCATGCAGAGCGTCTGTGCTGCCCACACGCCTGGCTGTGGCTGCTCTGTCTCCCTCCTTCTGTCTTCTCCTTTCTGTGGGTGTTGATGTGGGCTCAAGAAACACAGCCTGTAATAAATGAAGCACAGTATTTTAGCTCCAAGAAACTCTGGAGAGACTCACGCAAGGCTAGAATTTGGCTTTCATTCTGCAAGCCAGTCTGCAGAAAAAGCCCCTTTGAGATCGCTTTACTGTTACCTGGGTTACTTCTTCCCACCCTTTGGCAGGAGGCTACAGCGCCAAGAAGTGTCAATTTTCTCTCGCTATTGGGCCAAGAACATCCCTGGTACAAATTTATTGCTCTTAATAGGGCTGGGCCTTTAATTCCTAGCACATACTTGTGAAGAATTTTGGCTTGTCACTGAGGAGTAGGAGTTATTTTCCTCTCTACAGGTAGAGGCAGGTCCTCCTTTGGCTGAGGGCTCTGCACATCCCAAGAGGAGCATTACTGCAGCACTCCCATAAAGGGGATTTGGAAACCCCTAAGCACCTGCCTGTGCTGAAAGCCAGAAGCAGAATGGCTGCTGTTTAACATGTGGGGTTTTTTTATTTCTTCTTCCTTTTTTATTGCTCTGCTACTAGTTGAAGTGCTACTGTTGGATCAATCTGTTCCCTGTCCCCTGGGGAATTAAGACAATGGAGTGAAGGGTTCTTATAATGAAGACAGGGTACTTTTGCCATTAAAGCCACTAACAGCTGAAGCTAGGACTAAGGTTTCACAGCAAATTTTATGACTTCTTCCCATTTGTAAAGGGATCTGGTTTAAATGCTCATCAGGCTCAGCCGGCTGGGGTTTCTGCCACGCTTCTTCATACACTGCACTGATGCAAAAGCTGCTGCTGGTGGCTTTCACCCACTGATAGGAGAAGTGGCCACCAGTAATGTCAGCCCATTAAATGTTATTCCCTGAGAGAGGCTTCCTGGCAACTGGAAGGAATCTGCCTCCTGCATTCTAGCTAACCCAGTGTCTGCCAGGCAAATCTGGGCTGAATACACATCTTTTCAGACCACAAAACCACCTGGCCCACGAGTGGCAAAAATCAGTCTGAATGAAAGTAAAGAGCAGAGATGGGCAGGTGGCCAGTCTGTGACAAAAATCCTGCCATCCCATTGGTGTGTCACCATTGTAGTGTCCCTGGATATGCTGTCTGGGAGAGATGAAGCGATGTCTCTGAGCAAATGCTCTTGTGCAACCCAGAAGGGCCGGCCAGGCCAGCAGCTCTGCTCATGGCTCTAAGATAAAACTGGAAAGGCTGGGCCTGAAACCATGTCCCTGAGAGCACAAACAGTGGCTGCTGAGGGATGCGCTTTCCTCAGCTACATCTGGCTACAGATTCTCCTTTACAGACACAACCAGCTGTGGAGACTATATGGCTTCATATGGCAGCAAAGGGCTCTGTTGCTGCAGTCCCTTTCTGTCAGGGTGCTTCTGCACCCAGCTTGGCCGCAGAACCAGTTGTACACCACCACTAAACATGATCTCAGTTTGCAGTAGATTCCCCTTTTGACATCTTTCCCAATTACTCCAGTAACTTCCTCCTTCCCTGGGAGTTGTTACCCTACGAAACCACACTACCAGCTCACAATGGCTTGCAAAGTGAGGTGAGAGAGGGGATTTTGTTTCAGTTGTTCACATTATTGAAATGTGAACAAGAGATGCAGATAATCAACCATTGCTTTTCTTCTGCAAGGAACAATAACCAGTCTCTGTGATCAAAAATCCTCTTTGGATTTCAGTTAATGGGAGCCCCGGTTTCTTCACATCTGCAAAGGCAGATTTATGAATGTTGGAAAAGCCCAAGTAAGAACATACAGGAGAACAAAAATGATGAAAATCCAAATGTCTGCCTTTACCTTGCTAACAAACTTCTCTCGGCTCAGTCATTATGGAACATTTGTGGGTAAGTGTCATAAAAAGTCTCTATTGTTACAAAAAGAAATTATGCTCACAAGAGGTCCTACAGTCTCAGGATGGGGGCTTGTAAGATCTGTCCCTTTCTCTAAAAATCCATTTCTGCTTTCTGTGCCTTTGTGTGTCTTATGATGTTTTGTCTACATCTGAGAGTCTGCACAGACACTCAACAAACCATTTCCCCGAGGTCTTCATTTCATGGATACTATGTGAACCGGTCTCCAGATAGATAAGGTTGCAGAGGTTAAATAGCTCGTTGCAGTACATAAAGTTTATATCCATCATGCCTAGATGAAACTTTTCTCTTGTTTTAAGTGCCCTTTCTTTTTACCTTTACGAAGAAGAGAAAGATGACTGCAATCACATCGCAGCTTTACAATAGAATCCTAGTTTAATGGTAACAACCTACCAAACCCTTCTTTACAATAGAATCCTAGTTTAATGGTAATAACCTACTAAACCCTTCTTACTTTCCTATGTTCACTCTTTGAAAAGTCCTCACTGCATTTCTTTTTTTCATATTTTATCCTTAATGGAATCAACCTGGAGAACTGTAACTGTCACTTACAAAGTGAACTGTCTTTCAAAACCGATCTTGTCTTTGTACATTTGGAATTATTAACATGTCACTCTCAAAACCTAAGGTCAGGTAGCCTGGGATTTTCTCTTGCAAGGAACAGTGCTGCAGAACACAAGATTAGCATTAGGTTCCTCTCACAGACTGGTACAAAACTGGACAATAAAACAGAAGTAGCACAAACAACTTCCATCCTAGAAAACTCTGCTACATTTTTTTGTTTCTAACCAGGGACTGAATACGCTGTCATGGCCTTCATTAGCTGATGAAGCACACAGATCTCCTGAGGACCCTTCAGCATCAAACTCCAACCTTAAGCTACCAGATCTCTGATATCTTTGCCTTAAAAGAACTGACAGGAGTAAATATATGGTGCTTTATCCACAGTCTCAATTAGAATGAGGGTATAAAGATCAGCTCTGGGTTGAGATAAGAATAATAAACCTGATAGCTGACAACAGAAAGGGGTAGCAGGGCTGCCATACATTTTAACTTCTGCAAAATTAATTCTGTAAAAGTGTCTAATATGTTAACTCCTACTCTGAGCTCTGATCGACATGAACTGAACTGCTGTTAGCCCAGAAGAGACCAGGCAGCTCTGCCCTTCCCTTTTTTTATTTCTAAGCACATTTCTTACATTTATCTCACATTTTTTTTCTTTTTCAACAAAAATGAAGAGTGTAATACACTTCATCTTGAGATATTTGTAACTCAGTATGAAGTAAGAGGTAACAGAAGTCTACAGTCCTCCAAGGGCATTTAACCCAGTTTGAATACCCAGAAGACACAGAGAAAGGATACTGGTGAGGTAAGTGTAGCATTTATTTCAATGACTTCCAGCCTTTTGCTCTGTATCAAGAATAGTTTACCTGTATCCAGGTGACTATAGTCACAGAATTTTAGCATATCTCAGCACTGTCACGTAAGTCAGTACTGCTTGCTTGCTAAAAATATAGCACAGTTATTTTCTTTTTCTTTACCCTCTTTTCTTTACATAGTTCTGAGGTATTTGGGCAAGGATCTAAACTCAAACTTTGGGAAAACAGATAGATTGTGTGAAATGTAGCATGTTGGAAAACGTGGTAGTTAAGTTGTTGCCTTGGAGACAAATGCTCAGAAGATAAAGGAGCTTAAATTTAGTTCATGGAAGTTGTATAATGAGTTGTTTTCATCTGAGTCTTTTGCCTCTGTGTGTACGTGTCCTGTTCTGTTGGAGTTGGAGGAACTGTTCCAAGATGTCACCTCCACTTTCATGAGACAAATCTTTCATTATTTTCAAAGAACAAAATAAACTATTTTTCTTAAAAATGGACAACAAAAGCTTTAACAGTGTCAGTACAGACTGACAATGTAGCTGACTCAGCTCACTGGGAAAAATGACTTTCAATTTTTCCCACACAAACTACTGATAGGATACAATCTACAAGAGATCTGGAGAATGGCAGACATAAAACTCTAAAAATCTGCACTTCCTATGCCTGTAAGGTTGAGCCAGAAATCCCTTTGGAACCAGATTCTACCAGGTGTCTCCAGTATGTTCAGGACACAGGGACCATGAAAGAACCTCTTGAGACTTCTGTTTCAAGTCCTACCACAGTGAACAAAAATTGGAAGAAGATGGGAAGTTAAGTTTTTGCTTTCAAGCTTGAAGGTAGGTTTGGCTCCTTCTTTCATCTGGGCCAGCAGGGAGGCTGATCCAAATGCCCAGCCTATCATCATTCCTGCTATTGGATGTGCTTAAAGGAGAGTATTAGCACCCTGACAGATATTCTTGTGTCCCTCTAGCGCAAGTGAAGAGGAAAAGCTCTGGCTTTACTGAAAGAAAATTATTAGTAAGAGTGTCAACAATGTACAGATGATTGTCTATTGAAATACAAGGTCATAGCTCCTTTTTCCAAAGCCATAGAGATACATGTTATAAAATCAGTAGACGATGACATGAACATGGGTTAAAAATAAAAAAAATTGTATATTCCTTATTTTCTGTGGCATCATATCACACCATTTCTTTCTCCTCACTTTTCCTGACCTGTTGGTCAGGAAGAAGAACAAAATCACTCCCACCAGACAAAAGGAGGAAGAAGCTGAAGGCCTTGGAGGCCTCACTCTAGGCTGGGTCTGGATGGCTCTGGCAGACATAAAGGGCAGCAGCAATGAAAAACAAATTGAGGCATACCAATGGTATGCCTTCTTTCCACTGCCAGCTTTAAAGATGACACTGATGTAATTACGTGAGCAGTCATGGCAGGGGGGTGTAAGGCTCAGTTGGTGTTGTAAGTTGAACTTCTTTGATGAAAAGTGCCCTGATTATTATTATCATGGCTGGGAAAAGTAGTGCTTAAGAAACTACGTTTGGAGAAGAACCACATTTGTCTGGAAAGTGGGCTGTGAATCTTAGAAAAGGTGTGATTTGTGAGATCTCATCGATTCAGCAGGTGCTTCTGAGGGAATCTGAAAAGTGAAGAGGAATGAGAAGGCCTGATAATTATCTAATTACCTCAGAGGCCTGATAAACTTGTGTTTCAATCTTCTACTGAAATGAGCAGGGCTAGATACAGTGAAGATCCAGAATCTGTCTCAAGAAATTGAGTTCTGTAAGTAATTTTCTTCAAATGTAGCAAGAATGTCACTTCCTTCTTGCTATGATCTAGTTTTCTACCAGTTTTCATACAGAAGTTCTTCAGACACTTCCACACTTGATGGTTGATTACCTACTTAATTTCATAAAGTTAAGAATACTTCATAAAGTAAAGAAAACACCATTACCAGATACTCTGGTGGCCCTGATGGTGCTACACAGTTCCAGGCAGCCAGTGCCATTATTTCTTCCTCAGCCATGCCAGGAAATGGTGTCTCTCTGGTGCCAGCTGGGCACGTCCCAGAGGAACGATCCCTCAGGGGCTCAGTAGTTTGGTGACTTGTCCCTGCCCGCCATCGTGCCCTTATTTGCTCTGGTGCAGAAAGTGAGGAATTGTTACATTGCTTGTGAGGTAGTCAAAGCGAACCTGAGGAACAATCTTGACTGAATCTAGACTGCCCTACTGACTAATTTCAGCCTCCTCCTCCATTAAAAGTGTTTTTCTTGACAATGTTCCCACTGTGCTCTGCAACAGGCTACACACCGGACTACAGCACGCTCCGGTCTGGAAATAGATGTGAGGAAGCAAAGAATCCCAGAGCAGGAAATGGCCACTTGGCCCAATGAGCCTGGTCCTTTAAGTTTATCACAAACGCACCTCCTTGCTTTGTCTTTGCATCTGCAAATCTCCTTTCTCCTCATAAAAATGTCTAGCTGTCTCTTAAACCCATTCAAAGTATTTGCTTAAGTGACCTAACTTGGCAGCGACTCTATAGCATTTGGGCTGGCCTGAGTGACATAATGCTGCTAGAATCCCCTGTTTATTTTTCATGTTGCCTGCAATCCTGCCATGCTGGGCTGGGCTGTAGCAGATAAACAAGTCCTTTTCAGCCCACGGGAACCATCCACAGAAAACCAGGGCTACCAGAAGTGGCAGTGCTGGCTCAGTGTCCGAAACACTTCCCGTGAAAGAACTCTGGAGCCAGCCTCTCTGGAGCTTGGTGTGGTGGTGCTCGCAGAAAAGCCACCTCTGGGTTGACTTCTGAACTGGGCTTTAGGCTGTTTTCAAGGATAGCTGGAGAGATTTTCTGTCACCCTCCTATCTTAACTTCTCTTTACTAAGCATATTGAGGAATTGCTATTTCTCATTTGGCAGGTAGCTAATTTTAAACTGAGTTACAGTTACATTGTAAAGACTTTGTGATAATTAGCTGACTTTTGTGTTCTCTATAAATTTTCTTAGGCTACACATCCACCTTCTTGTTCTAACCCTGAGCTAGCACTGCCATTGGGCCATTTACCATGGTTCTTCCTCCATGATGAAACACTAGATTCACCCATCTGCTCAAACCTACTGTAACTCTGCTTCCCATGGGAGTTTACTGTGGATAATGTGGTTCCCTATATCTATTCTTGAATTACTCTTAGTGATGCTGCTGAACACACGCTACCCCAAGAGGGTCAAGTTTTGAGAATGCAGCTGATTTATACCTGGCAATCCTACCCAGTGCTCATTATCAATTTTTGCTTGGCAGCCCCCTCAGTTCTCTCTGTGGAGCTGCACACCCAATAGCACAGTGAACTGAACCCAGTGAGCTTCTCATCAGATTTTCCTATCTGCCTTTCCTGTGTCCTGCGGAAGACCCCGGGCTGAAAATCATACTTGGGGAAAAAGCTTGATGAGAGGATGCAGAACCCCATCCATATGCATCATTACATGTGTACTGATGGTTGTACATAACGTCTAAAGCCTTAAATTCACTCAGATAAACACTGTAACATCCAGCCTTTTGTCTTTTGTTGTAATTCATATTCTTGAACGCATTCTGAACAACCAGCAGTGCTCTTCTCCATTAGCTGCCTCAGTCTTTGTCAGCTGAACTGCAGCAGGAGGTGGGTGGGAATTAAAAACTCCAACCGTAACCTTTCCACATACACTATGTTCTTAGGTTACAAGATAATCCTACATGTTCTTATAAGTGTGGCCTCATTAAGGCAAGGTGATCATTGATAGGAAAACTTATCTGGAATATTAGGATCTCTTCAGTTCTGGTTATCCTATAAATGGCTGGCATATGGAAAAATCTCTCTGCTTTTGATGCAAATCTCGCTCTCATAAACAGTTGAAAATGCTATTAATTCCAGTTTAGCAAATAAGAGCAGACCTTTAAAGCATGTGGAAACAGAATCAGCTTTTTAATGAGCCTTTTTGCCCCTCTCTAATTACTTCTTGTAGCATTTTAAATGACAGGATTCCTGATGTAGCCAGCCCTTCTACAATCTCTAAAGAACTATTGCTATTTGATTTTTTAAAGTTCCTGTATTTTGTGCATTGCTGATGTATTTTATGCCTAATGTTGCTGTCCAACTACAAGCATGCGCCAGTCTGTTTTTTAAATCTTGTTCTTGGGTGCATCCATGCCTTGTAAGAGAGAAGAACAGATCCTGCTCCCCCTGGAAAGCTTAGTTCTAGCTCTTTTCATTCACTCTGTAATAAAGCTTTCCATTTTCCCATCTGACTCCTGCTGGGTAAGCTCCCTGTGTGTACCAGGTTGTGCTGACTAAAGCTACTTCTTCATTGTCAGTCTGTGTAGAGAATTTTCTGTATTCAGAGAGATATGCAGTGTTGCAAAGCACGTTTCCCTGTTGAAGAGTAAATCCTAATTTGTGAAAGTCTGAATCAGGATTTGCCATAGCCTCAAGCCATTCCCAGAAACTGCCTTTCGTTTCACTCTGCATTCAGATGCCACATTCACCTCACTCAGCCTCTTCCTTAGCCTGGCAAAGGGCTAAAATTCACTCAACAGCTTGATATCTACTACTGCTATATCAAAGAAAGTCTAAACCTCTTTTAACTATGCACAGAGGATATGAAGGCTCTCAAGAAGACTAACAATACATAGCTGCCAGCCCTGAGAGTCCCTCTGCTCTGCCACAAGCCTGAGCAGCCGCAGCCTCATCCTCCCCACACATCTTTCCCACAGTAGAGAGCTGCAGCTGGTGCCACCCTTTATACACAGCCCAGCCAGCCCAGGATGGGCTCCTGCTCCCCTGTGTGCAGCTGTAGCTGCTAAGCCAGCGGGCACCCAACTGAGGCTCATACACTCATTTAGCTCATTAGACTCAGACAGCTGTAGATTACACAGGGAACAACAAGAGAGACAAACCTACTACAGTGAAAAAATGAAGAGAAGGCCCCAAGGATGGTGGTGTTGCAGTATAGCTTCTCCTGTTTCCACACCACCATTTTTGGCTTGCTCCTCTGCGTTTAAGTATTTCTAAGCAGAAATCTGATCTGCACATTTGGGTTCAAAATGGGCCAAGTTCCTGCTATTGCACTGCATGTGTTTGGTATCCAGATCTGCATGGGAAGGAAGCTGCCTTCCACAGCAGGGGATTTGAATACCTCTAGTGGATTTAAACATCTTGGCCTTTGTCATGGAGACCCGACCGTGGCTTCACATTCTGTGCAACCGACCTGCACTGGGCTAAAAGCAAAGGGAGATGAGGAGAAGGGGATAGCTGGAGAACACGGGAGGCAGACTGTGCCTGTTTGGTACATGTTTTTTCCCACTGACGATGGCAGATAAATCACTGCCCTCCCTCATGTCCCCATGGCAGGTGTGTACAGAGCAGCTGCTCTTTGGGCTCTGTTGCTGTGCAATAGCATGTGTATGTTCTACCTACACCCCTGTCACAGCTGCTGTGAAATAAATCTCTTAACCCACTGGAAGGTGGATTCCCCATCATGTCACGGGACAAAGTATTTTCATGGGGAAAGGCATGAGAGGATGGAAGGAAACAGGACTGAGCAGCAAGAAATGTGCAGAATGACATTCAAAGTCAGAGTCCTGTCTTGCCATCCAGATGTTTCTAGAGACACCAAACCAGTGCATACCAAACTCAGGGCTTCTCATTCCCACCAGACAGGCACTGAATGAAGAAAGGATATGTGCACTGTTTAACCTCATTTATTCCTTAGCAACTGAAAGCCCCCTGTATTTTCCCATCTTGGGGGCTTATGCGCAGATCCCCATTCAGTGACATTCTCCCACCATGAATGATTAAGGAATCTGCATCTTTAAAAATTGCCAGATCCCATTTCTATTCCTAAATACAGCACTATCGAGAGAGATAAGCCTGGGAGGCCAAGGGGTTTTAGTTAACCATCCCGTTTTATGGGGCCAAGAAGCAGTGCTATGAAAAGGAGTTCTGGGGCCGTTTCTCCCTTCTGTGCCTGTGCTTTGCAGAGATTTATGAAAACGTGTCTCCTGTTTTACCTAGCTGTGCTGTGTTCACTAAGAAAGTGAGCTAGGCTCTTGCCCTTGGATGTATCACACAGCCATGTGTCAGGTCTTGGAAGATGTGTTCAACACCAGCCAGTGCTAATGGGAAGGAAGGATTAACATGGTAATCCCTGGGTGTATCTGTGCCAGCAGTGACATCCTAGCAAACACAAGGCAGTGGGCAACTACCTCAAGATGGAATCAAACACAAGGCTAGTTTGAACAGGCTGCTCCTGAGAGAGTTGCCCGTTACCTTGTATTCCCATTTTGGGAATGAATGAGATTTTGCCTCCTAGTCATTAGTAACATTTTTCACTTTTATCCTGATGAGAGCAAAGTGTGGAGGGATAACTGTTTAGCAAGGTCAGTGCTGTGCAGGACTTTCCTTACCTAATAGAGCCCTTGAGAACAGTTTTGTTCGAGTGGTTTACTTCATCTATGTGCAGTATTTTCCTTTCTGCACAGGGTTGAATGTACCTAATTAAATTTATGCTTAGGACCAACTCAGTGATGAGTCCACTACAAATAAAGTAGATGAGTTTCATTGTCTCATAATTCATATCTTCCTGTGGAAGGAGATGAGACTACAAACCACAAGGTAGGAGAAAACAGCCATGGGACACGGGACATCCTTAGCACTGCTGCTTGACCTTAGAGCCTGCAGGCTTAAGGAAAGGAGAGCGTAACCAGCAGAGCCAGCAGCTGGAATTCAACTGCCCCAGCAGGAACTGGAAATGAACAGACTAACTGAAATATACCTTCCCTGATCTCCCTGAATCAACACCATGCTATTTACAGTAGTGTATAATAATATTGAATCAAGGTTTGCATGGGACAATTTCTGTTCCATGGCACAAGATAACTTTCCAATAACTTTTTTTTTCAGCGATGCGAAAACATTTACTTTAATGATAATGAAAATAAAGTCAGTAAAATCCTTTTGTCCTGTCGTTTCAATCAGATAAACCGTATCTACCAACTGTTAGAAAGAGGATTAACTTGGGCTGACATTTTTTTTTAATGTACTATGAGAAAAGCCCTGGGGCCAAAACATTTAAAGGCCAGGTTTTAGTGTATGTTGATCTAATAGCTTCTCTGAAGAAAATGTTTTTAGACCTGGCAGGTGTGTATCGGTTTTCATTATTTCAAGTGTCTACTAGCAAAGTTTTAATTAATGGGGTTGTATGCAAAATATTTCCAGTGTTGTAAGAGTGAGGAACTCAGGAGCAGGACCCCTGAGTTCTCTTTCCAGTTGCTGAACATGTCATGGTAGATAAGGCTGTAGTAGTCTTGCCTGACTATTCCATGGCCCTCAAGTTGGTGGAACAGGTCTCTGTCCTTGTGAGATCTCACCTGGAGTCCTGTGTCCAGCTCTGGAGCCCCCAGCACAAGAAACTCATGGAGCTGTTGGAACGTGTTCAGAGTGGAGCCACAAAAATGATCCGAGGGCTGGAGCAGCTCTGCTGTGAGGACAGGCTGAGGGAGTTGGGGCTGTTCAGCCTGCAGAAGAGGAGGGTCTAGAGGGACCTTATAGTGACCTTCCAGTACCTGAGAGGGGCCTACGAGAAAGCAGGGGAGGGACTGTTCACAAGGGTTTGGAGTGACAGGATGAGGGGTAATGGCTTTAAGCTAAAAAAAGGGTAGATTGAGGTTAGACATTAGGAAAAAGTTCTTCAGGATGAGGGTGACAGATCCCTGGAATAGGTTGCCCAGACAGGTGGTGGAGGCCCCATCCCTGGGGACATTCAAGATCAGGCTGGATGAAGCTTTGAGTAGCTTGACCTAGTTGGAGATGTCCCTGCTTATGGCAAGGGGGTTGGACTAGATGATCTTTGGAGGTCTCTTCCAGCCCAGACATTCTGTGATTCTGTGAACAAGATCTCCTCTGACATGCAAGTGCTGTTCTGACACATTATTTGCGAGACCTCAGTCCTGCTCTGTCATGTACTCCAGAAACTGTCTCTGCTATGGATGAAAAGGAAACACAAGTGCGAGGAGATGGACAGACTTGGCTGAAGTCGTCCAGCAGGTCTGGGACAGAACCAGGGTCAGGTCCTCAGGTACACCTCATGCCACCTAACCATACTGAGCTGGCTGTCTGCCCCTCTCCATTCCTCTCAGGGACATGCCCGCTTTTGAGGTCTCCAGAAGAACAGGGAGCAAGCTTAGCAAGCTGCTTGCCTACTTCAAAAATAACAGGAGAAAACAGAACATTTGCTTCACTTCTTATCACAGACGTTAGACCACAAGAGATAACGTTATTAGAAAAAACATAACCATGGTGCTCCAGTCAGATAGCAGAGGAGATAGACCACCTATCTTATCAGCTCTTTTATGAAGGTTCCCTTACTGTTACTATAACTTTCTGATAACATTATATATAGAATTGATTGCATTTTTTTTTTTGTGGACAGGTTTTTTTCACTTGCCCTTTTCTTATTGGGTTGTCTTTTTTCCTCTTCAGTAAGTGGATTTTCCCTCTGATGTCCTCAGTTTGGCTGCTCTGTTTTTCTCTCTTTAGATCCAGTCCATGTTTTTTTTAGGGTTGTTCTGATTGCATATTTCAAACACATTTTTTTGCCTTCTCTCTTTCAACAGAGATGTTGGTCTTGGGAATAGGTTATGGACAGTGATAGCAGCAAATGGGACAATTTACAGTTCATGCAAAACTCCATTCTTTATCTGATAAGCATTTATTTAACATTAATTGTAGCGTCCTTTAGGGTACTTGGGAAAGAACAACCTCATGATTTAGCTTCTGTGCATTTCCACCAGCTGACTCCCCAGGAGAAGAGGGTGTGCTCCTCTCCACAGGGACACAGTTAGACAGAGCTCTGCTTTTCTTGTAATTTCTGTGTTCAATGGGACATGAGGTGGCAGAAAACTGGGCCTGGAGTCCAGCACTGCAAACCCAGCTGCTAGACAGTCTGACTACAGTCTCCTCTGTGTCCAGATTTTCACATGACTTGTGCATGGGGAATAGTCCCCCAAATTCTTTTTTTCTCATCAGTATACCTGTTCTTGAACATCCTTATGCTTTCTTCTGTGAATATCCCTAGTCTCAGTTCAGAGCCATGCTGCTTGCTCCCTGTGGCAGTGGAGTGATTCCACCACACAAGGTGCTCTGTTTAACTGAGACTGACCATCAAACTGCGTTTTGTCCCTTTGCAGTACTCTGAATGCTAATTAAAAGTTTGCTTTTACCAAATTACGTGAAATTAAAAGAATCAGCAAGCATCAAAGAGCTCTCTGGTGACCTGCTTGCAAAGGTGAGCTCCTTGAACAATCCCTGTTGTAGGCTTTTTTTTTTTACATTAGGGCTCATGACTCTGAGAATGTAAAAAGTACCTTCATGCATTAGGCCCTAAATGATGAAGTGCTGATCCTGTACCACTAAAATTAGTCAGAGATTAGTCACTAGATTCAAAGGGCATAGGGTCAGGCTCTATGAGAAAAACACAGTCACCCTCAATTTATTGTGCACATTTTCACAGGACAGCCTCTGAGATTCAGTGAAGATCTCAATATGGCCAAATTAAATGGTACGTCGAACTTGCCATTTTTAGAACCATCTGTATTCTCCTTAGCGTGCCATACACATCAGGCTGAAAATTTAGGTCGTTACCATGCAGATTATAACTAATTTCATACATATGATTTTGAAAGAGATCACTTTACAGGGCCTTTGCACAGGGATTACTTGCAATCCTCCTTGAGGGATGATCTCAAAAGTTTTTTCTCAGTATGATAGATTGATTTTTCTTTTGGCTATTTGGGATGATTAAAGAAGAGATCTTGACAGGTCCTCCTACGAAGGGTCAAGTCCTGCTCCTGGAAAGATGAGAGTTGGCATCTGGTAGCCTGAAACTGGGTCAGGCATTTAAAAATCCAAATACTTGGCCATGGCATTAATTCAGAATGTCTGGATGCAACTGCGTTTGTCTGCCCGTGTGGTTCTCACATGCACTGTTTCCAGCAGTTGTCCTTCCTAGAATAACAGAAATCTCTGAGTGATGCTGTTAGGCTGTTCCCAGAGCATCTCAGCCCAAGTAGGACATGTTGTATTAAATAATTTTTATTTATTTCCTTCCCTTCTGTGGTGTACCGTGCCCTGTGTGCACTGCTCTGGCAGACGGGGCTCGGGGCTCACAGCCTGGCGAGGGGCCGGGGCCTTGTGCTGGCTGGGGAACTGAGGCCCGGTACCTTCTGCCTCCCTGAGTCTTCAGCAATGCCTTAATGATTCTTTAATGTGATACCCAGATACATCATAGAACGTGTGTGTCCTATACTTGTGGCAAACTGAGCATTGACTGAAAAATGAAGAGCAAGGTATTTTTTCCTCATCAGCTGAGCTTCTTATTTATACAGCAAGACAGCAGGGAGCAGAGCTGGGCTATTCTGTTGCAAAGGCTGGCAGTGCCCAAGCTCTGCACTCTCCAATCCAGCCTGCTTCCTTCTTCATTCCAGACAAACCATGTAGCCCTCAAAAGCTTGACTTTGTCAGTGGATGTGGTTTCTTCATAAATTCTGGCTAGGTTTGTGATGCTGTAATACTGGATCATTTTGGCCGTTCTTCGTATGAAGGTCGCATTTATAAAAGACTTCTAAAGAGAGTCTAAATGCCAAAAACCATGTACTTGATACATATAAATAGGGTATATTGTGGATGGTTATGACCAGATGAGACGGTGATGTCACAGAATGTTTTGAAGGACCTCTTGGACACTACAGCAATCACTAACACCAACTACCCTATGTGCCATTTAGTAACAAGTTACATTGTACAGGTAAGTGGAAATTGCAAAATACAACCAGATTTTCCTTTGGGCAGTAATATTCAGTCTAAGAAATCCTCTAACTTCCTTGATCCCCACAAACACCCCAAGACACACAAGCAGGAACAGTAGCTCTGACCTGTTTCCCTTTTATAGCTTGAATCACAACCATGAAGCAAATGAACTCTGACACACCAAGCAGTTTTGGGGCCTTTTTCAGACACTGCCAAAAGTCCAGTTAACCTAAAACATGTAGTTCAAAATTGACTTACTAACATTTACAGACAAGTCTGAGACATTCATACACTTCATGGTTTGAAAGCACAAGAAGAATTTGAAGGTGACATCTGAAGTGAAATGCCTATCATAGAATCACAGAATGTTTGGGTCGGAGGGGACCTCCAAAGGTCATCTAGTCCAACCACCCTGCTATAAGCAGGGACATCTCCAACTAGGTCAAGCTGCTCAGAGCCTCATCAAGCCTGACCTTGAATGCCTCCATGGATGGAGCCTCCTCCACCTGTCTGGAGTCCTTTAGCTGTGAAATAAAGTCAAAAGTATTTTTTTACCTTCTGACACACCACCACAATTTTTTCATACAAATTGCACTCCAAATCCCTTTTCATTGAACAAAATGGTGGGAGAGGAAAGTAAAGCAGCACCACTCAGTGGAAGAAGAACCTAGCAGTAATGGGTGCTCAGGCACTGGCCAGGACAGCTGCCTGCTCAATGGGGCAAAGAAGCTGCAAGTCCTGGTGTGAAAATGCACCCACACAAACCCTGTG
The DNA here is from genome assembly GCF_000691845.1 of Merops nubicus. Lineage (NCBI taxonomy): Eukaryota > Metazoa > Chordata > Aves > Coraciiformes > Meropidae > Merops > Merops nubicus. The sequence continues at coordinate 6,590 of NW_008632692.1, read as the reverse complement.
GGCTGGTGGCATTTCAGCCTCCAGTGAAAGCAGAATCACCTTGACTCAGCTGCAGAAGCACTTAGGAGTTGTGTGGGAGTCCCCCAGAACACATAACAAATCATGGAGTAACAAAGGGAATTAAAAGGTGGTAATATGATACACGGTTTAAGAACGTGGATTAAACATTGAATTACGCCCTACTCCCCATTCGGCCTATGGCCAGTCCATTCTTTGCTATGAAATGGCACCAGGGGCCAAATTCTGCTCCTGCATTAATGGGAATGGGGAGGAATTGCACTGGGGTTATGTCAGAACAAGCCTGGGATGGTGAGAAGAGCCTGAAGCCAGGACAGCACTGTGGTCAGGGCATGCCCAGGAGGGAATGGGGTGAATGGGTCTCCTGACACAGTTGTCAGTGTAGGCAGACAGGCCCTAATTGGTCTGATCTGATTACCTTTTTCCAAAAGTTTTGAACTTTGCACAGGATGCCTTGGGCCTGCAGGAGCCACTGCTCTAGTGGGGAATTAGCACAATGGTTGGGCTGCCCTCTCCTTGTCTCCCCCCCCCCAGTTTTATTATCTAACAGGCAATGGTTAGGTGATGAATGACTGACAGGTGGGATCAGCTGATGGGCATGGCTGGGGATGGTACACATACACTGCAGTTTTACCAGACCATAATGTATTCTGCAGTGGGCAAAGGATAAAGCTTGTAAAACATTTGTTTTAAGTCTTAAAATATCACATTTCTCATAACTATAGTCTTCCTAAAACTGGCCCTGGTAATTACAAGTGTTGAGCCATGAATAATTTCATGCTAGGAGGTGCATTAATTTTAAACTCCTTCTGCCTCCTCCAGACATTGTGAAAGCACATTACCAGTGAGGACAAGTTTATGATCTTATCCAGGACAACTGGTGCAATAATATGAAATGAAAACCGAGACAAAAATGTCATTGTCTGCGCACTCTGTACAAAGGGATCCTGCAGAAAGCTCCCTCTGCAGCCTGAGACCAGGAGGAGTGCTCCGAAGGTGTGAGCAAGATTTATGGAGCTTTTCCAGCCACATGGCTCAGACCCTGCCAGATCCAGCCGTCGGCAGTCTGGTCTCTAGGGATTGTTTCAAGGAACAGGGAGGAGTTTTGACATCATTGTCCCTCTGATGGTTTGCACTTAGAATCTTCAACCATACTTTCACAAAAATCCACTGAGACCTGGGACCAGGTTAATCCAGATGTAGCATGCTTGGTTCCAAAAGAATTACCCTGCAGTCCGGGGTACTCAGGTTCATAATCTCACTGACATAATGTTCAAGGCAGTGGCACAAGGATCTGTTTGGCAAGCTCTCCCTACTTAACATCTACAAGTTTCTGTCTGTTCATATTTACAGCAGCAATCCCATAGTTTCACAGCTCAGTCAGAAGTTACACCTCGGAGAGGAAACAGGCAAGTCTGGCTGGAGGAAAGATCAGAGATTTCTATCTTGGGCAGGGCACACCACAGCGTATTTACCATTCAGGCTGTGTCAGAGGCACACTGTCAACACCATTCTCAAGGAGGATGTATAATACAGATGTTAAACACCAATTATCCCGTTAAAGATCAGGTAAAGTTAAATAATGGCAAGGGTGTGATGCTTAACATTGAACAAATTAGGGATGATATCCTCTCCCTAACATTCTCAGGTGCCCCTGTGGTAGCTCTCCCTCACCTTGTGCTTCACCAGACTGCATGTGCTGTTACAGCAACGCACGGTTGCGAAGTAAAAAATTATCTTGACATAGTTTTTGGAAGCCTTGGGGTTTGCTTCACAACCTCTGTGCTGACACGCTGACAGGCTGACAGTGTCAGTCTCAGTTGCTTCCCAGTCCCTTTGGGTTGAGCAGAACACCTTGAGCTAAATCTATAGGCAGTCCTGGTTTATATGAAGACATGACAACTCAGAAGTTATTTAAGGTGTTGGGCTGCACAAAGTAGAATTTAGCTTCCATGTCTCATCTAAGACCCTGAAAAATAAAATATTTTGGCCAATTTATGATTGTGTCCTATTTGTTCTTTATGACAGTATAATAGCACAAACGCCAGACATAATTTATTTTCTTGGGATTTTTGATGCTTCTTTTTTAGCCTTTAAGAAAAATCTATCAGTGTGCCACTATTACTAGGATGAAATTTCCCCCTGGAAATCACAGCACAACGAAAACTCTTTATCAGTTTCCCCATTCTCTTCAGAGAGCTGTGGTAGCAGATGCTTTAAACTCTCCCATGGGTGAAGGGGAAAGGTTGGATTACTGAAAAAACAAGGCAGGCTTCAGAGTGTGGAGGAGGCATTAGGAACTGGTTAGAATCTCAAACCTGCAACACCTTGAACCCATCACCAGCCAGAACCATGATGGATGGGAGAGGATAAAGGGCAGCCTAGCTGACCCATGATGCCTTCCAGTGCCCTCCAAAAAACATGAAGAAAAGAGATTCTTATCACTCTGTGACAGAACAGAGGGGAAAATTATCATTAAAATGCCTTCCTAATAAAACTAACAAACAAGGGCTTTTTGCTTTCTTTCAAGCTCCGTTCTCTTATCCCTTCCCTACAAGTTTCAAGATGGCCATGACTTGAAGAATTTTAGTCTTTGGGTGAACCTTTCCTAAGTAGAGGTCACATCTTTCTGCCTAGACTTCAGTTTTGTTAAGACAGTATTCTTTGAAAACCTCAAGAAAATAAATAATTTTTAGTATATCTCTCTATAGTCATTAGTGCATAGAATCACTATGTAGAATTATGCTAATACACAGAATTAATACATGTAATTAAGTTTCTGTGTTTGTGAATCTGATTCACATGCTGCATCACCTGCTGGAGATTTACTGATGAAACATAAATGAGTCACTTTGTTTCTCTGTTTGCTTTAGGTCTGGGAATTTTTTTATCTCCTTGGTAAAGTGCTCCAGGATGATGTCAAGCAGTGGAGCAGTTAGGTGTGTTATGGAAACCAAGGCAATTACAGACCTTGTAGCAAAGAATTTACAGTATAAAGCTGGCCATTGAAAGTTAATTTCCTACTTTTTTCCCTCAATAGATATTTGCAGTCTGGCATTCACAACTCACTGAAACTCATCCATTTTCCACTCCAGCTCTTCCATGTCCAGCTTTCCCTTTGCCTTGGAGCATCATCCCTCTCTCCAGGAAGCCAACTGCCTCCTTTGCTCCAAATATCTCTCAGACACTCTCCTGCTCATAGCTCTCAGGGGAGAAGAGCTTCTTACTCTCTTCTCTGTTCCCAGAGTCCACCCTTTTTAACCTCTCTGTCCCTTTCTGCTCCCAGGCCACTATCCCTCTCAATTTCCTTAGGCAGCCTTTGAACTGAGTACAAATAAGTTCTAAAGCCAAGGAGCAGGAATTGCTATGGACATCTGAGTGTGTTATAAGCTGGTATCTGTGGTCCCCTAACACCTGCTGCCCTGTAATCCAAAGTCTACGTAGCCCGCTGGCTCAAATTCCATGGGTGCAACAGGTTGCTCATTAGGACAGGCAGATACGGCAGCCCCAAGTAAACCTGACTCTAGGGAACTGAACACCAAAGCCAAGGAATCTGCCATCCAGCTGTCCTGGTATTTGGTCATACATCAAATACTCCAAAACCTTTGAGTTTTTTGGTTCTTTGAAACCAACCGTTCAACCCAATGTTGGCTTTAGGCTTTTAGCATCATGCTAATCCCCACAGACCTTTGGAATTTGTTCAGTGAGTCAATGACTACATTCAAGGTGTCTGGGTGGGAGAAGCCAGCTCAGATATATTAATGCATAGCAAACGAAATCCCCACTGTTCTGTAGCTACCATTTGTAAAGGTATCCTCAAACTCCTAATACAATCAACAGAGTCTCTTCCTTAGCCAACCCACCATCATGCTGCTCGGATTTTTTCTTGAGATATACTCAAGAGTATTACCCGAAACAGATCTTACTCTGGTGCAGAACCAGAGCTCAAACTCCTAGAAAACCCATGGAAAAAAAGGCATAAAAACATCTTTGCTAAACACACATCTTGTAACTAAGTGGGACCTGCTCTCTGCCTCTGTCTCAGAATTAACACATAACTCTGATCCTGCAAACTTGCACTCCTAATAATTAAAAAGCTTTTCTCCCTCATCCTGTTAACCCTTCTCCTTCCTTTTTGCACTCTTCAAAACAAGGTTCAAGGTGTACTTTCAAAGCAAAATACCAGTCTTGCTACACAACTGCTCAGTGAGAGCACAGTCCTGTGCCCCCAGCAGCAGAGCCATGTTTGTGCCTCTCACAGACAAAGACAGTTGCTGAGCTCTTGGGAATCTTTAGGAGTTAGATCTTCTCAGAAGTGGCATGATGCTGCAAATGTGATTTTGCATCCTATTTCCTGGTGGTCTTAGGGGCTGTTAGGACAAGTCTGTAAAGCTGAGTGGGTCTCAGGTCACTCTGTTCAGTGTCCAGCTACAGAACACCTTACAGGGTTTGAAGTTCTGGGTAGCTGGAATCAAGAAACAGCACGTGGAAATTTGGCTGTTACAGCCCAATAGCCTAACCACACACTCTGCAGTAGGGAGCTGGGGGCTAAAATGCACACAAGTCTCTCTTTGTGTTTCTTGAAAGCTGCAGATACAATCTGGAGCAGGAGAGTTTTAAAATTTCTTTTTTAAAAAAGGCTAATAGGGTTCTGGGTATTTTTGGGAGTCACACATATCTCTGATCCTGTTCTGAATCCTTTGACACTAGTGCTGTCTGAAGGCCAGGAACTGCTGAATAGCTAGTGCTGAAACAGTGTCAGGCAGCGGGGGTGTTACCACTGATAACTGTGGTCTTTATTTTGGCTATGGAACTGGAAATGTTTCCCAAAGGCTGCTGTGATGTGGTGTCCCAGACTTTGCCTATCCTGGGATATCACACCAGCACTAAGGAAGTGGTTTTGGATGTGGAAAAGGACTCAGGTCACATAGACATGCTGGCAAAAGACTTAAATGTAGTGAAACCATGCAAAAAAGGCTCTTTCACCTCTGTGCTGTCCATCATCTGGCACCTCAACCTAGGCACGACAGCCCTGCTACCTGAGAGAGCTGCACCAGCACACCAGGGCAGAACAGCTAACACCAGACACCACACAAATGTGTGATTTCCTCAGTGCCATCACAAAACTCTCGTCTTTAAAACAGACTTGCTCCTGAGTGCCCAACTTAACGGGCAGCCCTAGATTACTTGCAAATCTTGGCTCTTCTCCTCTAGAGCCTGCCAAGTTCCCATGAGCACCAACGGGGGGTGGTTTGCAACCTTTCCCCATTAAGGGTTTATTCCTAATCCTGTTGGTTCCTATCTCACAATGACATAGCTTGGATCCCCCAAACATTCCAGTAATTCCTCCCTTTTGAGCCAGCAGACGTGGTGCTTCCTTGGCAAGCAGGCGTCCCGCATTCCTGGACTCGCTTCCCAAGCTGTCTTGCCCACTCCTCAGGAATGGCTCCCCACAGGGACTTATTTCCTTAAGGATGAGATGTTTTCATACCCTGGCAAGTTTCCCATTTCCTATCATCACATGTATCCTGTGCAAAGAGGGAGCAGAGAAGCGCAGGTTTCTTCTCGGCTGTTTGGAGTGCCCAGACACCTCAGGATGACAAGCAGGTGCTTGTAGAGTGCTCTGTCCCCTGCTTCAACCTGTGACACCACTGGAGGGTCGCTAAGGGCCTTGGGATAACCTCTGCCTGAGGCATGACAAAATACAGGGGAGAGCCTTTCAGAAGCAACACGTTAAACTCACGGGACTCCTGAGAAGTGCTCCCAGGCTTGTGGCAGAGACCAGATTCCCAGCAGTTATTGGCACTGAGAAAGCTGGTTCAGTCTAAGGCAGCATCACAGGCACGGGCTCTGCTGCTGCACAAGGACATAGCAGATTCTAAGCATCTTTCTAGATCAAGTTCAGGTGACAGTGTCTGAGCATCACACTTTTCTCTAGGGAACAGTTGTCAAGATGTATCTGGGTTGCATATTCTGTTGCCTTCTACCTTGATGTGTATATGCATACTTCAGAACAGCAGCACTTTGCATCTCATCATCTCCCCTGGCCCTCTGGAAACCCACAGTGGGAACCAGTGTGGAGCCTGCAGTGTGGACTCACTGGCTCTCCCCGAATGCCAGGATCACACTGCCAGCTGTCTCCTCTCCCCAGAGAGCTGAGACCCATAAAACTCCCTCCCACTGTGGTTCTAACCACTTTCTGTACGAGCCAGAGACAGTCTGCAAAGAACAGGAGATTTTTTCAGGCATTTTTACCAACACGAGATGCTGAGAGGTGGATACAAGCTAATCACAAACTTTTGTGCTGGTCATTGCAGTTCATCAGCTGACAGGCTGCTTAGTTTAATTTCTGTCTCCAGATGCTGTTAGGTACTTGCTTTCTCATTTGCTTTCCATCGCTGGGCTCTCAAGGGTGCTGCCAGCACTTGAATATATTTCCGTTTGAATTCTATTTTATTTAGGAAAGATATAAACTCGCTTCCCGTTGCTGAGAAGCCTGGCGTTAAGAGGAAAGGTGAGCTCTGCTTGCCACCTCTCCGACCAGCCTAAACCCACAGGAATCCTGCGGACGG
>NW_008632691.1:0-2073 GCF_000691845.1 Merops nubicus | reverse complement strand
CTGCTGCTGGCTGCGGGTCACCCTCCGCGTGGGGTACACCGGCTCCTCCGCGCCCAGCGCCGCCGGGGCCCGCACCGGGCTGGAGTCTGGGGGGGACACAGACACCCCAAAATGACACCCACGGCACAAAAAGAACCTTTTCGTCACTTAGTCGACCCACACGCGCTCACACCACCCTTCCTCTTGGTTTTTAAGAGCTCTTTGCCACATCACACACGTGTGTATGTGTTAACTACAGGGGGGTTTGTCACCCACAGGTTCTCTGTCAAAGAATATAAAGTGGAGGAATGGAAAGAAGTTTTATCTACAGCCATTTCCACCCCTTAATACCTTCACAGCCAAGAAATGGCCACACTAACCCCACACATGAGAATCACAGAATCATAGGGGTTGGAAGGGACCTCGAAAGATCATCCAGTCCAACCCCCCTGCCAGAGCAGGGTCACCTAGAGTACATCACACAGGAAGGCGTCCAGGCGGGGTTTGAATGACTCCAGTGAAGGAGACTCCCCAACCTCTCTGGGCAGCCTGTTCCAGTGCTCCGGCACCCTCACAGGAAAAAAATTTTTCCTGATATTCACCTTGAACCTCCTATGCTCCAATTTGCACCCATTACCTCTTGTACTATCACAGGTCAGATAGGAGATGAGGAGGTGGTCGTGGTCAGTGTCTCCTCTTACCACCCGGATGCCAAAGGAGAAGTGCCTCAAGTGACTGGCAATGTGTTTTTTACATTGATTACAGCATTAGCAAGTCATGGAGAGACAAATTCCCTTCCAGTACAGGGAACCACAAATTAACAACGCAAATAAAAGCAACTTTCACCTCTCAACATCCTCTCCCCAGCTTGGCTCCAGGATCAATATTACTGCTGAGGTGGAAAATTGGCAAATTTTTAGATTTCTCAGAAAAATCAGGCAAAGTTGGCAGCAGAACCTCAATGCTTTATTCCCACTGCCTTTGCCAAGCAGACAGCTTTGGGTTTTGAGCTGAGGCTACTCGAGTTTTGCCTTCTATCACCAGCACAACCTTTAGATTCTCCACCCTCACTGCACATATAAAGACCAATCTTACCGCAGTCCGTTAATAAAAATAAATAACCCATGAAAAAAGTTAATTAAGTAAAAACTCCACACATTTAAGTTCTAAAAGTCAGGAATACGGATCACTATTGAGCCTCTGGTTGTTTAAGAGGCTGCTTTGCTTTTCTGTGTTTAAGGCAACGAAGGCTTTACCCTGGGAGCTCTGGCTGAGCCTGGCTGAGGAGCGGGTGACGCGGGCGGATCTCCGGGAGGTGCCATCGCTCTCGGAGCTGTCGGTGTGCTCAGGGTCAGTGGAGAAATCCGAGTCTTCCGTGCCATCCGAGCTGCTGCCCGCGTTCCTCTGCAACACCAGAGCCAGAACTTAACACAGGAGCACTTACACACGTTCCTATCACAAGCAAATCAACGAGGGATAAGGTTTGAGGCTAGAGAAATCCAAGCTGACGCAGTGATATAAAACTAATAAATATCAACTGTATTACTGTGGAGAAAATAGTTTAATAAATACATAGTGTCAGCGTCTTCAATAAGTTTCTGCAAATTGATTGACTGAGAATGACGACACCCTATTTTTATTTAAAGGAAAAGGTGAATGTTGTTCCAAAGCTGGACAGAACATGCTCTGAGCCAACCGTCCTCGCTCACCCTGCCAAGCCAACGGCCCTCCCGCACCATCTGCCTGTCAGAAGAGCAGAGGCAGCTCAGCACAGCCCAAGGCACCGCGGGAGCAGCTGGTGGGCGAGCAGATGGGCTCCGGCAACGGCCAAACTGACTCCTCAGCGCTCTGCAGCTCCGGGCAGCGTCAGGGCTCCCGGGTGGAAACGAGGCAGAGAAAACGAGGCACTCAGCGACGAGGCCGGGCCGAAAGGAGCTGTGACCGTAGCTGCGTTGACCTCATCCCCACCCACGGCACGGCCTCCAGCACCGCGCAGCGGCCTAGGCCGCTCTGAGGGACGCAGGCCTCAGGAGTTGGCGGGCGGCCACCAGGCCTCTGAAGATCCCTCCCTCGCCCGGACAGCCAAAGGGGTGC
>NW_008632690.1:225-1222 GCF_000691845.1 Merops nubicus | reverse complement strand
AAGAGAAGCAAATTCCAACGCAGTAATGATGCGGCTGGATTAATAATTCAGATTTACTTTGGAAAAGAAACATCCGCTAGGAAACATTTGGATCAGATTACAAGGGCCTATTGAATAAACCTTATAAACACACAGCTGTAAGTATTAAATTCGAGTAGGGGTTTGGGGGGATTTTTTTTTTCTTTCCCTCTTAAGAGCAAAACCAGGCAGCGATCGCTTTGATAGTTCAAAAGAAACACACCAGGGGCGAGATCCCGCCCTCACTTTACTCCCGCATCCGATCCAGAGCCATTAAATCCACGCGAGCCCAGGGAGTGACCCCGAGGCAGAGGCACCGAAGGAAACTCGCTGTTGTCAACAGAAGCGAAAGCACCTCAAAATATCGTCAAGCTCGGGTTAAGCACAGGGTGCTGGAAAAAAATAAGGAGCAGGGCGCTTGTCACCCACACACAGCTTGGAGGGGCGGGGGGGTAAGGAAGGGGGGGTGTCGGTTTTTCCTCCCATAAATTTAAAGCCGGGCACATCCTGCTTCTAAATTCATTTGTGAAGCTTCCAAACACGCGAGGAGATCCCGATGGCTACCGGGGCTGGGAATTTACCTCCTCCCATCACTGACCTTCATGGTGAAAACTCCTCACAGTGTTTGCCCGGCTGGTCGATCGCTCAGGGTACTGCAGGCTAATTTCCTGGAGGCTTTCCTCCTCTTCTCCGGACTGGAGCCGGTAGAGATCCAGCATGTAACCAGGAATGACGGCTGATTTGCTGGGCTGAGGCCGCCTTCGCAGCCCAAACATCTGCAGCAGAGTCGTTTCGAAACCCCGCAAGAGTTCATGGTTTTGGGCAGAGCGGCGTCCGGATCCTGCTTGTCCCTGAAGCTCTGCGACTTTTTTCCTGCCGGGCTCGGGGATCAAGCTAGCATGGTTAGTACCTCCTAGCAGGATTTGGCATAGTAGGATGACCATCAGCATTCGGTTACCAGGAATCATGGTGTCTCTGG
>NW_008632690.1:0-215 GCF_000691845.1 Merops nubicus | reverse complement strand
GGGTGTCCGGGGGGTAAAAAAAAAAAAACAAAAAAAAAAAAAAAAAAAAAAAAAAAAAAAAAAAAAAAAAAAAAAAAAACGCAACAAGAAACAACAAGGAAAATAAGGATGAGAAGCAACCCCCCCCTTTTTTTTTCCCTTTCCTCCTCGGCCTCGGAAGCAACTTTTAATACCCCGTAGGTGCTCTAGAGAGCCGGGATCGGGCTTTCCTTGCC
>NW_008632689.1:14406-20369 GCF_000691845.1 Merops nubicus | reverse complement strand
TGCCTCGCCTCTCCCTCCCCGGTGCACTCAGGTGGCCTAAACCAGGGCCTGCGCCCAGAGCTGCTCGGGCCCCGCGCTAATTTGAGACTCATAGAATTACTCTGCTGGGTGCCGTCTTCCCTCAACGACCTAGGCACTGTAATCGAGTTTTGAAGTGTAGAGCACCTAAGTTGTATTACTTTAGATTAACTCTTCATCTCAAACTCTTCAGAAGTGGCACTGGAGGTTTTTTTCCTCCAGAAACCTTTTTTGGCCCACGGAATCCTTTTGGATTTTTGTTTGTTTGTTTCTTTTTCTTTTTCTATTTCTTTTTCTTTTCTTGCTCTGACACCAAAAGGGGGAGTTTTCAACTTCCAAAAAAAAATCACAGACACCGTGATGCCTGCAGGGTATTTGTTTCTCCATAGGAACATGAACCTGGTGGTTTAGTTTAAGAGAGACTAAGCTAACACATTTTCTACATTCCTCCTTTTCCTGATATATCAAGATCGACAGGTTTGAACTGTTGTTTTAATGAAAACCTACTAGTCCTGAGAGGGTTTCCTGTTTTAGAAAGATGATACTTCAGAGCTACAAAATTCCAAACAATTTGACTTATTATCACCTTTGTCAGGTCCCTTAACCTCCTTATGCCTCAGCTGCCCATTGATGAAATGTGGGTGATATTTATTCACAAAAAAACCCCACACAAACTAATAAACATCTGCAAAATACCCAGCTGTCCCTAAAAAGAGAGCTCATTAAGTGATACCATGGTAAACTAAAAATGTGTCCACAAGGTGCAAACCAGATAGTGTTACATGAGGACCTGGGAAGAGCCATGTGTACCAGGGTAAGCCCTGTATGACCAGAGCCCCTGGCACCATCCCCTGCCAGGGGCACCTCCAGCTCTTTCACCTTTTATGCATGATCCCTCTTTGCCAGAAAACCTCCTCTGACCTCTTGGGTAACAACCACAAATGGAAGCAGCCTTAAGCTCTCTAATTAACAGGAGCTAAATCACCACCCCCACCACCCCCCAAAAGGAAAAAAAAAAACAAAAAAAGGAAAAAAGAAAGAAAAGCCAGTAGTCACAAAGTCATGCTGTGCTCCAGCCAAGCTCTCTTTCGTCATCTCCAGTTCAGGCTGCTGAATCAATCCCAGGTATGCTTTCCCCTTCCTTGTTCATGTAGATCCCGAGAAACATCCTGGAGGGAATCTAAACATGACTGACCTGGACATTGACTCTCTGGAGAGTTTTCTGCATGTAAGCTCTGCAACTCAGAGCAACGAGTTTTGCAGGTACGTACAAATCACTTTTTGAAGGCTTGAGTACTTTTGTTAAACTTGCAAGTACAAGTTTTTGGTCTTGGAAACTGATCTTCAGCTCCTAGTCTTGTTAATTCTGCAATCCAAAATGTTTTCTTCCTTTTTTTTTTTTTTTTGTCTACTAAAGGCAATTAGGATTTTCCAACTGTTTTAACAATTAGAAGCTGTAATATGCAAAAACACTTTCTCTTGTTACAAAAGTTTCTCTGAATAGCAAAATGCATTACAAAGGGGAGGGAGTCAATCCCTTCTACACTTTTTGGGCTGCTCTCCTGGCAGAAATTGACCACTGGCAGCTTGCAAAGCATGGAAAAAAGATCTATCGCCTGGATCCTGGAAATATAGTCAAAGCTGCCTTAGCTGGGCAAACAGGCACCAATTTCTCAGCACTAGTCCCTGGAGGTGCAGGTCTACTGATGTGACATTGGCTGTCATTATTGCAGCCCTCAAACCATTTTATCTGCAAGCCCCAGTCCAGCCTATGACACAGAAAAGCTCTTCAAATGCTTCTGATAGGGATGGCTGGTACATGAGAATGCTGAGTGCTCTTGACATCTCCTCACTCACCTGCTCCACATGCGTAGCTGAATGTTTCAGGGACCTCTGAAATATGCACCTTGAAAAACCAGTTGCTCTCCTGTTTGACTGAGAAATCCTCCTGGAACATTGCTGCTTCCTGTCTTAACTCCTCTTTTAAAGACAGGTTTTCTTCCTTCTATGTCAAAGAAGCCTATAAAAAAGGAAAAGAGAGCAAAGTTCAGAGAAGCACTTAATCTAATATGCAAAGCTCACAGAAGCAACACAAAGGAATGCACAATGCTCAGGATTACATTAGGAAAATGGGAAAACCACTAATGATTTGCAAAGCTAGACTCTCACTTGTTATTACTATCTGGCTATTATTTCTGGAAGACTTGAAGATTCCTTCTATTGGGGAATGTTTCCTAATAATTTCTTATGGAAAGAGCACTTTCCCTTTTCATTTCAGGTAGAGGAAGCACTTTAGAAGCTGCTCAATGAGTACTGCTTAAGAGCAAGAGTAATTGGGTGTTTTGGGGGCAGGGGGAGGCTGAGACACATGGATTTGCTGGGAGAGCTGGAGCAGAGTCAGCAGCCGTGATGAACCAGCCCTGCAGAGCTGTGTGCTGGTGTGGGACAGCATTTGACTGCCCCAGAGAGCTGCCCGCATGCTGCTTTGCCTTCTGGTGCAGCAGCACGAAGCTGCATGTGAGCTCGTTCCCCGTTTCCCTGTGCTCTGCAATGCAGACATCCCCCAAGGACCCAAAGTCACAGGATGAAAAACTCATCCTTTCTTTTGGCCTGGATCCTGAACAGACATGTGCACACGCTTAGCACTGAGCATGTGAGTAGCAACACTGATCTCCATGGAGCAATCCACATGCTCAAGCCTCCGCACGTTTTGGAGTGGGGGAGAGGAGGACACTCGGTTCTTCGGCCGCCTGTTTTACATACCACTGGTGGAGATCCCACCCGAGAGAAAGCTGTGCAGCATGATGGCACTGAACTACATACCTATTTTTATTTCAACCACTTGTGGCCTTGCTGAGACCTGCTACAAATTATCTGGGATATTACATGCCAGACGAGTCGAAACAACAGGTCTTGGTGCAGACTATCTGTGTTTAGTGGGATGATTTAATTACTGCTTTCCCCCCAGCCTGTCTTCTTCCTTATTCCCATTAGTGACACGTTGGCTGCAGAGAAAAGTTATTCATGCTCTAGAAATGTAATATTTACTCAAAACAATTTTTATTTGGCTTGGCTTCTTCCCAGTGCCATAAAGTGATAGCCAACGCCAAGTGCTTACATAGACAACATGTGCATCTGAGTCATGTTTATGATCCCAGTTATAAAAAGCACACAATCTTGTTGTTTGGTGGAATAGGATGGGACTGAAGGCATCAGCACGTCTTGAGCATAGCCTGTCTCTGGAATCTGCAGAAATTTGCCATGCTCCAAATTTAGAACTTGTGGGTGGAAGCTCAGGCAGCAGCCAACTTTTTATACCATTACATCACAGAATTGAGGGCTTTGTGCCAAAGGATCCAAGGAAATTAATAAAGAGCAAAGGCTGTCCAGCTGTTTGAATTTAAAGTCATGGCAGAGAGGTAATTATTAATAAAAGTGGCTTTATTCAGAACATAGTAATCTCATTGCTTAAATTGAACATATCCCCTCTCTTTACTGCAGCTTACTATTCTGTTGGAACTTGTAAAGATAATAGTAAGGAATTAACATCTCTGTGAGAGCGAGGCCCAGAGAAGCTGAGATTGTTCTTGTTAGAGGACACACTTCAGTGATAACTTTCCAGCTAAGTAACGCGCAGCGAGTCCACGCATTTGCCAGGGGCATCACTGCTCCCCTGGCTGGAGGAGGTGGCTGGAACGTGGCGTGCATTTTTCTAGCTACAACGCACAAGGTCTCAAATGGACAGTGATCAAAGCTGTATCCAGCTAATTTGAAGAGCAATTCAATTTATTTGACCTCCCCTGTGCTGGGGCAGCCAGCATAAGCTCAAATGTCACAGCCTCACAGGAGGTGATGGTAAAGCACTGGGGCCTCTTACCAAGAGGCACAGGGTGACCTGACCGCCCTTCCAGTCTCTTTGGGGGGCACTGTGCTTGCCCACAGCCCTGGTGATGAATGGCCCTGTGTGCCGAGGTGGGCTGTGGTCTGGGTAAGGGCACTACCCATGCAGGGAGGGGGCCACTGCCTGTGCATGTTAAGGCTGTCTCCTGACACACTGTGGGGTCTAGGTCTGCTATATGCTGCTTCTGTACAGTGCATGATAGGCACCTTCCTAGCTCCAGCAGTGAACCTGCAGCCCCCAGCAGGACAGGCTCCACAGAGAAAAAAAAACTGGATCTGCACACAGAAAGGGGTTGTGGGATTTAGGTATGCCAAGGGCTGAACACAGGCTTACCACAAAACATATAGCCAGGATGATACAGCAGTATCTTTGGAAAAGGGACTCCCCATTTTAAATCACAAAATCGTTGGCATGCAGCTCCAGAGATATACTCTGAAGATATACCTCAGCTTATACTGTCCTCAAGGGTATGCAAAAGCTATGAATAATTAAAAATTTAGCTCTGGGATCTCTAGGAAATTCCTTTTTCCCGTTTTACAAATAAACTGTGGTGGGAAGCAACTAAGAGCTTCTTCAGTAGAGCAATATTGTCAGCAAAGCAAACATTGGGATTCCCAGAGAGATGCTCCTGCACCCACAGATATCGCATCATGCTGGTACATGTATCTCTTGCAGCAGCACAAGGAAAACAGCTTTATGCATCCATGCCACACCAGGAGCCACCACAGCAAAGACTACGACCTGCAGCTCCCCACATGCCCTGCTTTGGTCTAAGCACTGCCCCCCCAGCATCCCTTTCTCCAGGGAGAGCAGATTTAAGAAAAAAAAAAGTTAAAAAAGAATCACTTTGGCCATGTGTCCACAGAGTGACAGTTTCCACAGTGGGAAGAAACCAGTTACTGGTAGGGAAACAAGGAATAAATAACAGAAATCAAGTCATTCTCTGTTTCTTAAATCTAGTGTTTCCACACACAACACAGGCATGTGTGCACAGTGGGTGTTACAAGACTTCAGGCTGCTCTGGATTCAGCAGGCTCTGTTACCTAGATAAACTTGTATTTTACCTGCAAAAACACAATGACAGCCATTCATTCCTGCCAGAGAACCCACTGAGAGATCCTGGCCCTGCTCAAGTACAATATCTCAATGCTGTGTATTTTTTTTCCCCAGAATGTAGGTCATGCTGGACCGTGTATTTTATTTTTTGTGAATAGCTGTGAGTATCTAAAGGTTGAAAAACCTCAGGTTTATTAAACATCTTATTAATAGTGAAGAGATGCCTTCGTGCAACTCTTGACTCACAGATGTAGGCTGAGGTGCTGCAGGGGTGAGGAGAGCCTTGGGCTGCAGCTTCGCTGTGTGATGAGATGTGTCTGCCAGGGGACCTGAAGCTTGACTGGCTCTGTGGCCACCTTGCCCACGTGGCTGCACGTTGAAAACATCTGACATGGCTCTGAAGCACTTCTTCACTTCGGCGAAGAGTGGCATGAGGATAGTTTGAGGAGGGGCAATGCAAGGATTTCCTCGACTACTAAAAACACCTGCAATATGGGACTTAAAAGGAGAAATGGACTTTAGTAATTGGATACCTTATAAATTTATTTAAAAAAAAGAATATCAGAAACAGAAAGCACCCCAAAACCCATCACCAGGTATTTGCCATAGTAAAAAGACAAAAGACTCTTTATTTCCTATTGAGTGCCCCAAGGTAGGTTCAGTTTGAGACCTGCAGTCTCATGCTGTTGCTCCACAGCTTTTCAGCGCATGCTCCATCTTGCACTAGAGAGTCTGCAACCACATGCCACTGCCCCTCTGACATGTGGATAGAAGGTGGAAGAAAAAAGCCAGCCAAATGAGCAGTCTTAAGGATACAGTCATGCACCCCAGAAGCTGGGAATGCCTACCTCTCACAGCCAGACTGTACATAGTCATGGTCCTCAGCTCCTCTGTTCACATATTGTAGCATAGGGAAATGCTTTTTCTATGGAAAGGGATGAAATGCTTCAGGCTATAACCAAGCAAGTTTCTAACCCATGGCTAATCT
>NW_008632689.1:0-14375 GCF_000691845.1 Merops nubicus | reverse complement strand
GCTGAAGTCAGCAGCAATCCCTCCCACCCCATCTACAGTCATTAGAAATGCAGCAAGCATTTAAAAATTTGGAGACCTTGCCCGTTCTTACAACTGGGCAAGAGTCAGATTTCCAAAATGCTATTTATGCCATGTAGAAACTTCTTTCCCAGAAGTCCCTTTGTTTCCAGCAGACAATCCTTTATTTCACTCCTAGTTCTAGATGCAGCCAACCACCATCCTATTTAGAATTTATTCCCTTGGCCACCATCTTCCAACAATGGTAGCAATCAATACATTTGATCAGCTAATTTACCTTCTGCAATCACAAAGCTAGACTAATGACTTATTTAATCTTCTAGCATGTAGTTTGTAGAACCAACTCAAACTAGTAGCACAGAAATCAGTACTAACATAAAATATGGAGGAAAGGGGGGTTTGTGGCTTCTTGTTTTTCCTTTTTTTTTTCAATCAGATTCTTAAATGTCTCAAGCACTGAAATTAAGAAACCTTGGCAGTGCCTTCTTTCCCAGCAGTTTCTTTAAAAGATGAGTCGTTTGGAAAGCATGGGAAGTATTAAGAGTCATTGCTTTGATGTCTTTAATAGAAATTTGAGAAGAATTTGAAAGAAATGAGGAAAGTGTTGTTATTTCCTTTTGGAGTGGCAGCCTGACATGCCTGGCACTGTTATACAACGGAGCGACCAAACGGCAGTGCACACACTAACCCCACAGTGGGCCCAGGAACTTCTCCTAATCAAGTGTATAGTTGGATGCTAACAGGCTCAGCAAACAAACACTCGTGTTTATTATAACAGAATGAACAGAATGTACCACAGAGAACATGACTCACTTTTCCATAGGACGCCTGTCTATTCTCTGAGTTTGACTAATGAAATATTGCACCTCTCTCTTGCAGTTTGTTTTACGAAGTTTTAATGAGTTCATCCCAATGATCTGTAGCTCTGCCACATAAAAACTGATTCATTTGCCTTTTGAAAATAAGCGTGCCTTTTGACAGGACACTCTGCACTAGGCTGTACTAAATCAACCAGAGAGGCTAGACTTGCTCACAGGTGGTTTTAGTCTTGAGTGCTTTTTGAAAATAAAATATGCAGTCAGCTTCAGCAGTATGTTGGCTGTTTTCCCTAGGGTGACAGGCTGTCCTGCTTCATCCAAAGTACCCCTCCTCCTCCTCCTCCTTTGTACAGAGGTTGTCTTTTAAACTGGGGCTTTAAAACCATTGCTTTCTGTAAGAAAGGGTTTGTTTTAAAGCAGAGTTTGGAAAAAATAATTAAGAAATGATTACATTTTTATTAAAAAAAAAAAAAGCTGCATATTAACTAACAGGAAATTCTGATTAAGTAGTTGTCCTTATAAGACCCTCCTGCAAGAAATTCAAATGAAGAGAAGAGGAGGGAAAGAAATCTTCAAGTAAACAAGTGAGAAGAGCCAGGGAAAACAAGAGCAAGGAGCAGCGTCTCAGGTGGCCAACTTGGCAGAGCAGGGCATGAAGGAGGGAAGAGACTGTGGGACAGCGAGCCGCTGGTGTTTACAGTAGTTGAGGAGTCTCCAGAGTTTGTGACTTTAACCACAAGTTGCTTAGCAATACTGTATGCTCCTTTTCTTTCACATCCAGCCCCAGTCGTGTGGGTAAATCCCCCTTCAAGTGAAGAGGCTGGACGCAGGTGCATATGTGGTGTTGTGGGTGGTGCTGTTTGCGAGAGGCAGAGGACCGGCAGAGGGGGTGTTTCACTGCCCCTTGAAATCACAGGAGTCACGATAAGAGAAGGCAGCCTCCTGACTCGGGTCTCGGTCCCTGAATAGGAGAGGACTGGTGAGTAACCAGTTAGGGACTGAGGGACTGCCCTGTTGTGTAGACAGGGCCAGTTCCAGCGAGAAAGATTACATTTCCCCCCCTCCCCCAGAAGTCAGCGGAGGCCTTCAAGTGCCAGAAGAGAATGACAAGGTGGGAGAAATGGTGTGTTGTAACCTCCCAGTGACAGATGCAGGAGAGCATAGAATCCACTAGCAAAGATGTGGATGTCAGCTGGCACTCCAGAGATCACCTTTTTGTTGTGGATTACTACCAATCATTGACAGTTACTGCAAAAGATGCACCTGATTCCTGTTCGTGGTGGAGACTAACCTTGGCCAAGACTCTGCAAGTTAGAAAATTATTTCAGGTCAGGAAATTAAATATTCCCCAGTGTAAAGATTTCTCAGGTTGTTTCTCATCCCTATGGGAATTTTTAGCATGGATCTGCAAATGCATTATTGGAAAATTAAGTACCCTTTTGCAGCCTGAAACACTCGCCACAATAATGGAGAAACTAACTGAGTGACAGAAAAGCAAACCCCAAAATAGTTACTATTAACACCAGGAAGGCTGGGGGTGTGTTAGCCTGTGATTTTCTGTGCTCAGTAGCAGTGTGTCATAAAGAGCCTACATTTAAGGGCTGAACAATGCCATGCATGGTGTCACCTTCCCAAGGGCTAACTGCAACAGCTTTTCCAAACTGCTGAATTTCCACTGCTAAAGCAGTTCACTAAAAAAAAAATAAATTAAAAAATCCTTATACAGCTGGGAATTATAAAACTGCAAGAGCCTCTGATGCCAAGGACCTTCATTTGGAGGCACACCTATGTTTCTAGTGCTGGTCTTTTCCAAAAATCTTTCTATAGACACTAAAGCAAGGGTGAATCTGGCCACAGTCCATTCACCATGAGTGATTATATCTTAAAGGGACATTCCCTTTCTTTAAAAATCCTAATTCTTCACATGTTTCTGGTTAAAAAAAAGAAACACAAAAGAACCAACCCTTGTGCCTATGTCAGTGTCTTAGCTGTATAAATTTAAACATTCCATTGTAAGCTAAGATTATCTTGCCTCTTGCCCACTGAGACATGTGGGTTTGGCTTCATAAGACTCCATAACTAGCCTGCTTGAACCCTGTCCAGCAAGTTTTCATCTAAATTGATTAGGACTTGGAACGTATTTTCTTGGACAAATTGTGTTCTAATGAATAAAACACTCCCTCACAGCTGTCCTGCCAGAAAGCCAAGATTTTTTTCTGTCTAGAAATCATCCCAAAGTGACCCTTAGATAAAGTTCAGAATCCATTTTCATTTTTTAATTAAGAAAAGGTTTGCTTAATTCCATTCCATACATTTCAGTGCTAGGCAGGTGACACATGATTCCCCCTAAACATTTTCTTTTAAAGAATTTGATTGTGATGTCAGACCTGTCACAGACCATACATTTCTGAACACACCGTTTACATTAAATGCAAAGCATAAAAACAACTCCAGCAGAAGGAGAAGTATCTCTCACCCTGATGCCTGTTGACAGCATACAGAGAACTAACTCAAGGTCAGCTGTATTCTCCACATGATAAACTTAAACATTTATGAAGACAAATAGGGAATACCACTCTAAAGCTTCACCCATGCACCAGGGATTTCCACAATGCATTTCCCCAGGGACATGGCTGTGCAATAGGCTCCTTCTCCCACAGAGCAGGTAACTTCATGAGCTCACCTTCAAGTCCAAGAATGGACTGGCTGGGAAATCCTGCCATTAATTAACACTGGGCAAATGAAGAAGGCATTTCCCCTCAATAAGGGTCTGTGGCTGCTCCGAGCTGAGACCCATCCCCAATCAGGATGAACAAAACTTTTCTTTTTAGCATTTTACTCCATAGTTGGTCTCCCAGATGTTTCAACTTGAAACCTTGGTAAATGTTTGTGTTATGATTATGCCATCTGGAATTTTTATTCTATGATCATTCCCATGGTACACAAGGAGGATTTCATTCAATCCAGAATACCCAGTGGACATCCACGATTACATCATTTTGCTTATTTTTCAGCAAGAGCTTCTAGGAACCAGGAGTACAACTTGAGAAAAGATCAGATCCTTTCTAGTCTTGTAAAAAGACGGTTCTGACCCATGCACCTATGTTGCAATAACACACCTTCAGCATAGTTTTGGGATTTTGCTGACAGATGTTACTCAGAAGTTAAAGATGTTTGTTTACTGGAGTTCAAAGGAACAGGTCTTCCAGGGAACATGACTTCCCAACTCTTTAAACATCAGCTATATCTTAAACAAGACAGGAAATTGAGGCAAAGTCACTTATGCTCAATCTTGAATGGTATTTCACTTCTTCATGTACTAGCTATGCTTATAGAAGAAAAGTAAACAATGACAAATTGCTCTGCTACAAAAGTAATTTGCATTGTAGTATTGCTTGTGTCATAAAAAGATGGTAAGAATGGAAAGCTTCCTCTGCTTTCAACAGAAAGCAGAGTTCTGCTTGCTCATACTTGCAAGACACACTGAGCTGCAGAAATTTACCTGAAATTCCACAGAGTAAGATGATAGCTGCTGCAGTTACTCTCCAATGACTTTACTGAAAGCTGATCCAGTCAAATCAACACCATTAGTCAATCTGCATGACTAGATAAAAAAGGTCTTACTTAAGCTTATGCTACTTTGGCAGACAGATTCAGATGGAAAAAATATCTCGTACCTTGGCTAAAGGCCATGTCATCTTGTGGGCCTGTGTG
The DNA here is from genome assembly GCF_000691845.1 of Merops nubicus. Lineage (NCBI taxonomy): Eukaryota > Metazoa > Chordata > Aves > Coraciiformes > Meropidae > Merops > Merops nubicus. The sequence continues at coordinate 9,825 of NW_008632689.1, read as the reverse complement.
CTAAGAAAGCTGGTTACATTTGCAGTCATTGCTTTGAGGCCTTTTTTTTTTTTTTTTTCCTGTGTGCTCTTAAACGAACTCTTTGGAACCTAAATACAATGACAGGGAATGAACAGGAACAAGATTTGCTAACACTTTATCACACTGAGTTCTGCAGCCTGCTATTGTCTGGAAATGTGGTTATAATGGGCAGCTTTTACAACAGTAAACCCTCCTAAAAGCATACACAGAAACTGTGATATAATCACGCTTGGAGCAGTTATCTTTAAACACAAGAATGGGTTCAGAGCCCATTGGAGAGTGGCAAGCAAAGCTATGTGCCCAAGGCAAAACAATGACCAACTGCCAAGAAACATCCTCATTAATCTTTGTTAGAATTTGTAATTTTTAAAGTCATTGTGCAGTTTAATTGAGTTGGTAACATGCAGATGAGAAAGTGGAAAAAAATGTGAAGACACAGGGAGATGAAATGCTAAGGCACTGAAAGATGTCACCTCCTCTGTGAAATGCTTACATTGTGAAACAGAGAGAAGAAAGAACAAGTCATTTCAGGATACATCTGGAATGACAGATAAGACCAGAAGATTCCAATCTTCTAGTAGTCTTTCACAAAACCTCTTTATTTGCATTCTACATCATATGGTCTGATTCTGAACACAAATCAACAGGGCAGTAAATGGAGAACAGACAAGAAGATGAGCTGCAGTCTAAGAAATGGGATTTCAGGATATTGTGGCACTTTTAAGATACTGAGAACCTGATCCACATGCTCCCTGAAGACGCTAACAACATTTACTCACAAGAGCTGAAGGTCTGATGAAGCCTAAGTCATCACAGAATTATTAACTCGGAGGTCAAGGATGTAAATGGGATAAGAAAGCAGAAGAGAGAGAACAGAACTCAGGTCAACCCTTTGTTGACCGCTCCTGGTGGTCCCTGTGTGCTACCAAGTTGATCATGGGCTTTAAGTATTTTTTGGTTCTATTCCAGCTTGTTATATGCATTCAGCTCCACTCCTTATCTGTTTTGCAGTGCTGGACATGTGAGTATTTTTGTGAAATTATATAATGCTTGTGAGTAGAGACAGACAAAAGTGTTTAGATAGAGACAGGCAAACTATTTCTTGAGTTGAAAAGGAGTCTTCAGGCCAGATCCCAGCTATCAAATCCAGGTTAAGTTCCCCTTGCACCATTTCCAGAAAAAGAGAGGACTTCAAGCTGTCCTTGGGAGCAGCTGGGAATTTCCTTTTCCTGGGGGGACTCACGGATGGCATCAGGCCAGAGGAAGGCAAATTTGTGCTGTCTGCTCCTTGCTGAGAAAGTGGGTGCTCCCCAGTTATCTGGTGACAGGAGGGGACAACCAGCATTGAGTGCTGTGGTCCCCTGGGGAAGAGCCCATCAGGCTGATCACAGGAGTATTTTCTGCATTCACCTCAGGTAACACCTGCTTGGGTGGGTCTTAGATCGCATGTATCAAAACCAGAGAAAAAAGTGAGGCACTCCTGGGGCCCTGCGGGGACTTTTGCCCCTCAGCTGTGCGGAAGGCAGAGGACTTTGCACTAGCCTGTGCTCTTCCGCGCGCGTGACTGCCCTTGTCTCGCTACGTGACTCAAAGGCTGGCAAGCAAGCGGTCCCCTCGTGCATGGGCAGGCAGGTAGGAGACTCTGACAGCAAGACCAGACATTACATTACCCTTAGCCCAGTAATTAATCAGCACCCATTTCACAGAAGTCACGTGCAATGCCAGCAGCCCGAAGCAGCCCTGCCTCAGCAATTGCCTTGCACGCTCAGCTTCCACTGTTCAGTTCACTCTTCTACTGTCAACTTCACAGTTTTACCTAGGGATTTGGTCTCTAAAAAAGTACTAAACACCGAATACAAGCTCTTGATAGACAAGTGTTTTCTGAGATCCATCCTTGCTGATGGACTCCAGGCTTATACCCTCTGCCATTAAATGGAGGGACAGATGGGTTACAGGAAAGGCACGCTTGAACTCTCTGTAGCCAGTATATGGCATTGCAGGGAATGAGCCTAAATGTTAATGCTGAGGAAGCAAATCAGAGAGCCAATGAGAGACAGGAGTGGAGTGGAAAGCTCAGGATTATGGACAAATTAATGAACCAGCAGTACTGGAAACGGGAACAAGCTGTCAGAACTTTGTCTCTTACAAGGAACAAAAGAAAAAAGAATCATAATTTCTGATGCTTTTGATGGAAACAGAGTTATGCAAGACTGATACTGTTCACACTGATTTAATTAAGACTGTCAGCACTGTCAAGCTTAATTGGCCTGGTATTTAATGTTTATAGAAGTCAGTTATAAAAACGTGCCCTGCACTAGAAATCGGCATTCTATAAATGGTCCCAGCCCTAGAAGGGTCACCCTCTTGGCACAGCAAGCTATTGAGAGCATCTCATTTATGTGCTACAATATGTGTAGCTGAAAAGATTACAAGCTTTTGCCACATTCCTTGCCCACAGACAATCTCTCCCTGTAGATTGTGGAAACCTGGAGTGTCCAAGGACTGCAGAGTCAAGCTTCCTGGAAACATCCCTCCCATCATAGAAATTATTTCACAAGGAATTAATCCCTGATTCTGAGACTTCTTGTTATGTTACATTCAAATCTCTGCATTTGCTGAGCTGTAATGAGTGTGGAAAGGTAAGGACTAGACAGTGGACTTGCATCACTTGTGAACATTTTGGTTTCTGGGCTGGTTAGTGACAGAAGCAGTTCTTGACATAGAGTAATGGGCTCATCTGGATGTCAGCAACAACCCATGGGCAGGGTATGCCACAAACCTTGGCTACTGTCATGTATAGACCTGTTCACTGTGGCCATAGCAGCTCTAGTACTAACTCCTGCAGCTCTGGGACATGCCTTTCTTCTTGCCTTTGTGGGCAGCAAGCACACATCAGCCTGAAGTCACCGGTGAAATCACTTCTCTAGTGGGCTGCCTCAGGGAGCATTATAGATAAGATTCAAACAGAGGCAGCAAAATTAATATCAATGAGAACAACCAACCAACATTCCCAGAAATTCCCATGTTCTGTTATTGTTATTGCTTCATCAGTGACAGGAAAGAGCAGTGTTTTAAAATAGACATTCACTTAATTGAATTTCCCTTAAGGCACAGAAAATAAGCTTCCATGAAGTGGTATCAATTGTTCACCAATAACACGCTCTCATGACTGAAAACTGGGTTAGGAATTTGTATTGTATTTTCATAAAACATAATTCCTAGCCCAGTCTCCTCCTCCTCCTTGAGATAACTGGGCAGATTCCACCTCAGTGATTACTGAGCTAGACTTTGGGGGTTGGTCAATGTGTAACTCATGTCCAGCTTCTCCACATACCTACTTAAAGGAGGTTGGTGGATCCACTACAGGGCTTTAGATACACAAAGGCATTAAAGGGGTTGGTTGCTTAAATACCTTTGTAGATATGCATCCTCATCCTCTGTGGTGGGGATCAAAGTTCAAAACATTGTGTCAGCCCAGGTGAGGTGAGCTGCATGCAGGACAGACATCCTTGTCCCTCCTGGGATAGAGGGCATGTAGAAATATAAATCTCGGCCCTAAAAAAAGGGGAAAAAGGAACACCAAAAAACCCCAGGGCAATGAAGGCCCATGTCTCCTTCTGATACTATGGAAAGTGTTAAGAACCAACAGTCGTGTATTTACATGTGAAATATTATCTTTCCAAAAGCCTGTCATAAATGTGGCTCGCACCACAGGGATGGTCATGCTTTCCAAGTTTGTGCAGCAGGAAGAATATTTCCTAGGGAATAAGGTCAAAGTATTAGTATTCAACTGAATCAGTATGGGCCAAATTAATGAATTTAATAGACTTCCATACTTGAAACCCGAGAAAGCGGTTATATCAACAGCACATCAATCCATGGTACTCGTCAGAGGAAAGAAAAAACCTAACCTTCAGTTTCAAAGCTTCATTTAGCTTTGGCACAGAAAAGTTAACTTTTGTTTAAATAAGGCTTCTGAACAGATAATTGTTAATTAAATGTTTGCATTCAAGTCTTATTACACAGTGCAACAAGTTTTCTTTCCACACAAACACTGTGCATCTGGTACAGGACAGAAAGCTGGGGGGCCAGTCACTCATGAGTAATAGTTCAATCCCATGGATCTCTTTAAAACCAAAAGCAAGGAGGGGTGAACATTTACCATCACCACAGTGTGCATCTGTCTCTAAGTTTCTTCTCGTTCTCCAGGGATATGCAAAATTATGTGTTTAAATATTCACTTTCCCTCTACTCTAATGCTGCTTAAAACTTCTTTTTCAAGCCCGAGAAAGACTCAAATTACATTCAGTAAAAACAAAATCTTGTAGCTGCACTGGGTAAATCACATGCCAAGAGAGCCCTGATGTGAAGCAAAGCAGCTAAATCATCCATCCAGATGGGAAATGTTGACAGTCCCGTAACTGTAGCAGTTCTAGTTGCAATATAGAGAGGTGCTCAATTTGGCTTTGTTAAGCAGACATCATGGAATTATTTATTCTGTCTGCAACTTGACCAGGAAGTTTATTACACTTGAATATTGCTGGACATATCACCTGGCTGCTCTGTTTCGCATTGGAACGCAACACTGGATGGTCCCTTTCCGTCCTGACGTAATGTACTGCCATTCGGAGGATCTCTCTTCGAGCCTAAGACCTATTTCTCTGACCCCAGGAGCGCCTTGGATGTTAAGCATTCCTGTCAGGAATTGGATGCACCATTTCGCTCTTGAGCAACCACTTCTGAGCAAGCCAGGAGCAGAATCCAGCTCTTCTTGGCTGGAAGAAATGGGATGTCCCAAAATGGGCTTTTTAACAGCTGAGTGAAAAAGCAGAGAGCCCAAAGGACCATCAGTCTCCAAAGAAAATTATACAAAACAACAAGGAAAAATTCCTCTTCATAAGCTAGACTTTCTGTGATGGTAAAACAGCTGTGTGCTGTTAGGCTTAGCTCTGCTCCAGCATACCCCTGAATCTCTGTTTGACTGTCTCAACAAGGGCCCAGAGGACAGAGTGAGGCTCCTGGGTCTGCCTTTGGCAGATGCTGAACCAAGCCTTTAAGTGTGCCCTAGATTTCTTGTGGGAGACTGTCTAGGTCAGACAATTCCTTGCAGCAGACCTTTCTGCCACCATTGCACATCATTGCTCTCTGCCCCCAGGGGCTTGAAGCTTCCCTTCCATTGGACATGGATGAGCTGTGGCTTCCTCCCCTGCCAAAGTGGTGGGTTGCAGCCAGCACAGCTGCTGGGGACACTTGCTGCTGCCGCCACCAATGTGCTCTTTCTGGCAGACTGGAAAGCGACAAATATGATGCTGCTTCCCGTGCAGTAGAGCTCTTACCTCCCCCAGGCTGGAAGGCCACACCCAGGATGTCAGTGGTGTGCAGGAGGATGGTTGGGAGCACAGCATTATATCCACCTGAAGGCTCCATAAAGGAGAAAATGTGGGGGTGCAATCAAGCTTTTCAGACTTCATTTGCTGAACCACCAAGTCCTTCTGCAAATGCATGAGAGAGAACAGGGAGTCATGAGTAATTTTTGTCATTTTTTTTTTTCTCTGTGCAGTGAGCTGTGCAGTGAAAATCCCCCTATAGATCTATATTTTATATACCAATATAAGCTATGGGACAGAATTGATTTTTCCCCACTTTATTTGCCCTCCAGAAATAATTAACTACTCAATATCAGTCCCAAATAATTTCTCTTCACCCTGATGGAATTTTTTTTCTTAACAGCAAATAGTGTTCATTTCAGACTTCTGTTAACACTCCCAAACAAACATGTAAAGTTTTGCTGAATTTAGCCAGTGAATATAATTTCAAAATAGATAGTTCAAAAGGTTGCTTGTTTTCAGCTAAAACAGTACAAAATACACTAGGTGTTTTGTCCAGAGAATCCTTTCCAGTCTTACAGCAGGCCAACTGGATTAATAAACTGTTCACAGATAGTCAGATCTAAAATAGCAATATTTTTTTTGTCTGTGCTATTTTTTTCAAAATCAGATGACAAATACAACATCAGCATGATGTATCATTTTACAAATGTATAAAGGCCCTTCTGTGACATGCCACTCTTCATAGCAGCCTGCAGAAGGTAATTTAAGATGCAGGCATTTTTTGAAATATGAATAAAGATACAGTCATCCGATGCACACCAATCTTTTTGGCCTGTTCTGAATACAGAAACTTTAACTGCTATAAACATTTCAAGCAGTCTGGATCTCTCCCGGGATAGACAATTACACCTTTTCACTTTCAGATCTTCATACAGTAGGAGGAGGCAAACCTCAGCATACGTACAGGCATGTGAACCCAGCCACCATCCCTCAACACCCCTTCATGGCCTAATGCTATTGTGATTATTCATTCTGTTTCTGCACCTTGTCCACTTGCTTGGCTTTGCATGTTACTGAACCTCAGCATCACCTCCATGAAGCACCACAAAGCACCATAAAACATGGGATGGCAGAGACCCCCTATATGTTACTCAGCCCAACCTGCTCGTTGAAGCAGGTTTATCATCAATGCCAGAGCAGACCCACAGGTCTAGTTGCTGTCCCTCTCACCAGGAAATTTCAGCATAAAAACCATAGCAATATTCAAACTACAATCCTGCCTGAACTGGTGACTACTCCAGGGACCAGTTGAGACTTTACAGTGGTGAAGAATTGCCCCCTGTGAAGAATTCAGTGGATAATGAAGGCCCTTAGCTACACAGAAGTTAGCCTTGCTTCACCAAGACTGACCACATTATGGATTTCTACAAACTGTAAGAATGACCAGATTCCAAGCTTTGAGGTGGGCAGAAAAGATAACTGTATATACAGAGAATCCTTATAATTATATTTTCTTTGGATTTATCTATCCGTAAGTGAGAGCTGGGGTTAAAAACACTTAGTACAAAGCAGAGAGGAACTTAAAGCATGCTCACTTATTTAAACCAGCTGCCAGCATTCTTGTTCAAAGTAAATGCACAACAGATATAAAGATTTAGTGTAATAGGAATTATATTTTTTTTTTCTACAATGGTTTTAAAATTGCTACCCTCTCTGTACCCTTTCTTGAGAATTAACATTCATCTGCACATAACCTATGCCTAAAGGACAGGGACTAGTAGGATAAGACTGCATAGGACGCTGCTCCTGATGTATTCACCCAGATGTTGAGATTCCCTATTGAAAAGCCAGCAGAACTTGTATCTATTACATTAAAACTTCTCAGCATGTTCCTCATGCAGCTGCAAGAGGCAAACAGAAGAGGATGCCCCATGAGCAGCCTCTGAGACAGGCCAGGTGCTAAGGAACAAACTTTGACTTTATGACACCCTCATTTTCCTCAAAATTTTTTGCCATTAGTCATAAAGCCCCACACATTCTGTTGACTTGCATGGTGAAAAGATTTTTTGCAGTAAAAATTCAGCTATTTTCTGCAAGTTCATCAAAGTTCAGTAAGCTGTTTTTTCTCAGTCCTAGGAATATGTCTGCTTGAGCTGGAAAACTTCCTGGTGAATGCAAGTCTTTAACAGAGGAGTCGGTACTTGTCAGATCATGCAGAAAGCTCCAGAGCTCCCTTCTCAGCAAGCCTTACACCTTCCTCACGACTCCTGTGGCTTTGCACATTCCTCCAACTACATGCCCCAAAACCACACACTAGTTTAAAAAGGCAAAAGATTTTTTTTTTCTCCCTGAGTTCCTGAGTTTGAACTTTGGATTTGTTTTGAAACCCTCCCCTTTTTTCCTGACAATGCAGCTCATGAAGGAACACCACCCTCAGGCAAAAAGCATGGAAGATGCTTGTGATGATCTGCCAACATTTTAACAAGGGCATCCTCAGCACCTTGAAGCTACACAAGTGGAATGGGGCCCACATTAATAATACTTCTCTCAATGGTTGATGCCAGCCCACAGGGTCCTGATGGCAGAATGAGGGCATCCACACTGGCTGTTAACCTGAAAGACAAACGTTTGCATTTTTTTTTGTTAATCCCTTCAAGTACTTAGTATTTTGGAATCTCTTTCCTCATAGTCACACTCACAAGACCATAGAATTACTTATTTTAGTCTGAAAGAACCTAGTCATGTGCTGGCATTAATTATGAGAATTGTCAGTTGTTTATTACCATAGTGCTATTGGCATATAGCAAACATATCAGATTTAAAAATGAAGGGCTTTATTCAGGAAACTGCTCAGACACATGCAAAGCCTCTCAAAGAACGAACATTTTGGGGAGGTAGGTGTGAATAATTCATCATCTACCCAGTGAGCATTCCTCTGCACATCCAGGAGCTAGTCTGGTAGGTATGGATCCTGCCCTTCCACCCTGTCCCGCGGCAAGCCAAGGAGCAGCGTAGTGCTGAAGCACTTCACCAAGAGCTGGAAAGGTATCAGCTGCTTTCAAAATACTGGACTAACATTCAAGCTGCAGGAGTGAAGGATGACCACTGCAGAAAGTGGACCAAGTATTACAGTCTTTTCTATGGTAAAAGTCACTACTGCAACAAGAGAGAGCAAGAATATCTTAATTTGGATGTATACCTTTGAATTACTTAATCAGAAAGAATATTATGGGCAACAGGGATTTAAAACAATCACATAACCAAGCCAATTTTATACTGGTTTTATTGGAAGATGTTGCAACAAGGCACTTCAAGCATTGTTTACATTGCCAAAATCATGAAACCTAGAGGACAGAACAAATGAAACTAAACCCCCAGATTGCTTCATATAGTTTCTACACCTTGGCAAATCAAAGTTAAAACAAAATCCTAAAACTTCCCCACAGTGTCTTCTCACCTCTCACAAGGGAGGAAAAAAGGATCCTTAAGTGCTGTTAAAAGACTGTTAGCATTACTTCTTCATCTTAAATTTGTTAAGAGAACATAGTGGTGTCCTTGTACCTGGAGAAGAAAGTTGACATAGGAAGGTGAGGAAAATACCAGCAACACTGAAAGAACAGCAAGAAAACAAGTTTAGTATTACAGACTTGTTGCCAAGTGGAGGCAGACCTTTCCTTGTTGATATAACACAGACTTTACTCTTGGGCTAGGTGTGCTCTAAAGGAAAGAGCTGGGATCCCCCCCAGCTGCTCAGCTGGTCTTGGCCTGGTTATTCCCTCCTAGAAATACACCTGCCAACCCTCTCCCTTTTCTGACCATTATAAGTATCAAGGTTAAAGATCAAAATCTGAAAACAACACATGTTCAAAGACTTCCCTGAAAGTGAGAAGAAAGCATGTCTAACTATTCAGGCTGCATGCTTTTCAGTATGGGCATGCGGGATTATCAGAGTTTACATGATAGCTTTCATCAGGGGATCACACAACACAGTGCAAACAAGCCACATGTTAACTCTGTAAGGCAGGGATAAATCAAGATTCTTCTATATTTCATTGAGCAGAAAACTAAAAAACTGAGAGGTTTAGGGATTTGTGCAGGGTGACATAGAAACAGCAGAGCTGTGAAGGGAGACACCGACCAAAGTAACCTGGATGCATAGCAAAAAAGTCGACTCCACGATTTGTCAAATTCTAAGATTTCACGAGGTCAAGTAAACCGTGGTCTGCTCAAGTATATACATTCCTTTTTTATCATGTAACCACTATGTGACCCTGACAAAAAATTCAGGGATTTCTCTTTTCCAGTACAGATTCTTACCGCCTTATAGGGCAGATAAAGAGGAAACGAGACCCAGGTGAGTGTACAACAACAAAACAATTGCTTCAGCCTCGCTTCATTTCACTTGCAAACAATATCAGTAATTTTCTGTTCAGGTACTGTACAGATATATACTTAGAATCATAGAATCATAGAA
>NW_008632688.1:0-25948 GCF_000691845.1 Merops nubicus | reverse complement strand
CCGGCTCGGGTGCCCCCTTCCTCCTGCCCTCGCCCGCTCCAGGCGACACGCTGAGAGATGGACTTGGCAGGCGTGCTGCTGGCGTTGCTCCTCGTGCTGGTGCTGGTTGTCTCGCTGCTCTCCAACCTCCTGGTGCTGCTATGCTTCGTCTACAGTACGGAGATCCGCAAGCAGGTCGCCGGGGTTTTCCTGGTGAACTTATCTTTTTGCAACCTGCTCCTCACCGTCCTGAACATGCCTTTTACCCTGCTGGGGATCCTGAGGAGCCAGCAACCCCTCGGGGGCTGCATCTGCAAAGCGGTGGGTTTCCTGGAAACTTTCCTGACTTCCAACACAATGCTGAGCATGGCAGCGCTCAGCATCGACAAATGGATTGCTGTGGTGTTCCCCTTAAGCTACACCAGCAAGATGCGGTATAAGGACGCTGTGATACTGATGGGCTACTCGTGGCTCCATTCCCTCACGTTCCCCTTGGTATCCTTGTTTTACTCGTGGGTAGATTACAGCAGCGTTTATGCATCTTGCACCTTGCACCTGAAGGAAGAGACGGAGCGGAGAAGGTTTACAGTGTTCACCATCGTCTTTCACTCCACCAGTTTCATGCTGTCACTGGTGATCTTGTGTTTCACCTATTTAAAGGTGCTGAAAGTTGCCAGGTTCCACTGCAAGCGGATAGACATTATTACCATGCAGACTCTGGTTTTGCTGGTGGATATCCACCCCAGGTAATGCGTGTGTGTTCGTATTCACAGCCCTGGGGCACTTGCGGTAGGTACCCCGGGTGGAGAGGATGTCCTGCCTCCCTGAGACCCTTCCCTGCGTTTTTTCTGCCGGCCCCAGCCACACGGCGAATGCTTCTGCCACTAGTTTCAAACGCTGCTTATAGTGCCAGAAGACGGTGACTTTGTGCATTTGTATCCTGCTTTGTTTAAATGTTAGTCCCGCTCGCCGGGTGCTCCCACTTGCCCGAGCTTCCTTTAACAAGGAGCCGCTGCCAGGCTCGGCGGGGCCGGGGTTGCCCCCCTCTCCCCTCCCCAGAGATCTGCGTCCCTCCGGGGCCGGGGCTGCCCCCTTCTCCCCTACCCAGGGAACTGCCTCCCTCCGGGGCGGGGGCTGCCCCCTCTCCCTTCCCCAGGGAGCTGCCCCCCTCTCCCCTCCCCAGGGAGCTGCCCCCCTCAGGGGCCGGGACTGCCCCCTCTCCCTTCCTCAGGGAGCTGCCCCTCCCGGGCTGGCGCAAGGGTCTCCCTGCCCTCCCCCGGGCCAGGGGCTGCCGGGTGGGGAGCGAGCCCTTCGCCCTTCCCCTCTTCCCCGGCTCCCATCTCGCCGCCCGGGCTCACCCGTGCTCTTTTCCCTCCGCAGTGTGAAGCAGCGCTGTCTTAATGAGCAGAAACGGAGGCGGCAGCGGGCTACCAAGAAAATCAGTATTTTTATAGGGTCGTTCGTGATCTGTTTTGGTCCTTACATTATCACCAGGTTAGTATTGCTTGTTGGGGTGAGGGACTTTCCAGGACCGGTGTGTTCTCTGAAGTGCGGGGAGAAGTGGGGGCTCCAGGTAATTTTGGGATGCCAGAGCCTGACGGAGCTCCGGGGCCGGTTTTGAGGGGCAGGGCACACACGCACACATATTCACACTCACACGCCGGCCCCAAGCCTCGGCAGCCTCTGGCTCTCCTGCCCTCGTTGCAGCCAGGACTGGGCACCTCTGCCAAGAGCAAGAGGCTCTTCGGCCAAGTACCAGGAGTTAATTACCCGCCAGTGGGGGATGAAAGGAGTTTAAAAGACTCTCCACCCTTCCCTATTAGCACGATCTGAGCAACAGAGAGGAAAGTAGACAGCTTCTCCTGATCACCTCAGCTCTTTTTTATTTATTTATTTTTTCTTAAAGACAAAAGGCCAAGCTTGCTGCTATTGGAAGCTTGGGTGATATAATTTAAATTTTTTCCAGGCTGATAATTTGTTAGATAAACGTTGTGTCTGGAAACATTGATGTCTGTAAATATCTTGCTAATGATGCAGCATGGCCTTGTGGTGAGGTATGAGTTATCTCCCAGGAAAACCAATACTTGAACTTTTCAAATGTATAGGAAACACCATTCTCCTCAACTGGCCAGAATTGTTGGCATCCACCCTGGTCGACTGCACTTTTTTAGGTAGTCAAGCATTATTCTCGTTGTGTACTTGTATAGTCTTTATACAGCATATGGTTAATATTAATAATTATTATTAATAATCTTGCATAAATCAGTGAGCTGGAAGCCAGTGTAACTATATGGAATTGCAGCACCTCAGGATTTGGCCTTTCTTCTCTAAACTACATGGGCTACATTTTTTCACAAGTGTTTTTTTTAAAAATACTTCTCACTTCACGGTGTGTTCCAGATACCCTTGAAGAGTACTGACTTCTGTCAACAAAGGTGCACTACTCTGCAAAACCACCCTGGTGAGGGCTTCCTCAAGGTTGCTACTAAGCTGCCAGGGTCCTGTAACCACACCAGCTTACAGAAATCAGCCAGCTTTAGCACACTAATCTTACACAGTCACAGATATATACATATTTCCCATTTATGATCTTTGTCATTGCCTTTTTCTTACATGGGTAAGATTTAGGCCAGTGCACGAAACTGGCTGTTTTTTAACCTTTAGGAACAGATTTATTTCAGTTCTCACTTGCATGTTGAAAGGGATTCCTGACTGATTGCCTGGATAACTGCAGTTTCTTTCTCCATTACACTAACCGAGTTAAAAGGTTAATTGATCACTGTTCAGTACATCCTGAGTCACTTTTTATTCACTTTTGCCATGATCAGGATATAATTATATTGAGCAAAGTGGATTTTGCCACCTTCTTTCTATCTGAACATTACCAAGCTCAGCACATTCCAACATTGCCACATTTTCCAGGGTGGAGATATTTCTCATAAGCTTCCAAAATAAAAGCAACTTCCTTCTTCAGACCTTGCATTTGGCAAATGTGAGGTGGTGCATTTTCTATGTGTGACAAACTGGTACCTCATGTGTCACTAGAGAGAAGACTGAGGGTTGATTTATGTAAATGTTTGTGTCAAGGTGCAGCTTCCGTCTCAGTCACGAGGACCTAGTTCGTTCAGTGACAGCAAAATGGGAAGTATCTGGGGAGGACATCCTCAAAGGCTCTTCACCCCAAAGGCAAGACAGTGTTCAAGCAGCACTAGATCAAAGGTGGAGGTGGAGGTGATATTGGAGGACTTGCTGCCATGCCCATTTCTCCACTCTTCATCCATTCTATTTTTTAGGGGGCTGGCACTGAAGCAATCTCAGTGGAGGCAATGTGAAAGATATCCTCCTTGTTTTCTTGCTCTTTGGTCTGGTGACTCAGGTTGCATTGTGAGCTCAGTATTTGCTCCTCATTTCAGAAACATGAATGAGATTATGATCATTAGCAATATATTCATCTGTTCACTAAGAGCCGACAGATGAATTTCATCCTTTTTGTAACAGCACTGAAAACAAGAAAATGGTACTAAGATGCATTCAGATGGATATTTCTAAGGCTTACTTGATTTGGTCAAGTCTTTTATCTTATTAAAATCTGTGTAATTTTTCTTCTGTTGGCTTCAGTGCAATTATATTTGGGCCCCTTATACATTAAAGGGAACACACAGTAATACAACTCTTTTCATGACTGAAAGACACCTTACTTTTCTTAATTTGTGTCTTTACAAAAACATAAATCATCTAAATACCAAATGTATATTTCTTGTACTAGGATGACATCCACAATGCTATAAACCTAAGCAACCATGCAGCAAGTGTCATTGTTTGCACATTTATTTATTTCTCTCATTTGGTGTCTTCCTGTTCTCTCTGTTTTGAATTCACTGGAATTTTTTCCTGACAGCTTCAAACAGAAGTCATCTGGTTTTTCAATGCACTTTCCATAGGAACAATTTCACTGTTATGCATACAAATGAGTAATTTTTCTGTCAGAGTTCAACCACTTGTTGCAATGTTCAGTCCTAGTCGTTTTAAGTTGATTTTTCTGGGCGGAAGGACCAGAACAGCTTCAAAAGCCAATGCCCTGCAAGCTGGGAGCTCTGCACCTTGGAAAGAGGTCAGAAGGTTCTTCAAGCCTTAAGAAAGCTTCAGATCTTACATGTTCATGTGATCAATGTGATGTTTCAGGGTACAGAAAAGGGCTACTTTATCTCATGGTACTTTTTTTTTCTTCAGGAATGAATATAGCAAACTAGTATTTTCTTACTCCTGCAAAAGGTTTTACAAAAGATGTACAGGTAATAAAAACAACTCACCCTGTTCTTTGCACTTTCCTGGAGAGTTTACCCGCTGCAGATGAGCTGTATGCCAGGCATTTGCTGGAACAGTCTGAAGTTTTGCTCTCAATTCTGTGGAAAAAATGTTTAATTTAGTTGCAGTTTCTCGCCCCATGATTAATACACCCATCTCAGCTGAGGTGCTGAGGCCACTAATCATCCGTGAAGCACAGACGAGGAGACACAGGTCTGGAGACAGCTGATTGGTCCTATAATGATGACAAAAGTGTTGTCTCCTTGTTTTCTCTGGCCAAACTAGCAGTTTGTGTATGTAGAAACTTGCACAGGTAAGTAGATGCAGTTGCGCTCCTAAGCACACTATGGGATTTCAGGTACTACTCAAATCTCTCTGAGATACTGCTGTGTTGATCTTCATACTACAATGGTCTAACATGAATCCTGTTTTCATACGTGATGATTCACAGCAGTGGTGTAATGCAGGTTCACTATTCTGCATCTAAGAGAATGGATTCAGTGATCTAGACCAGGTTTCTGGTGTCATTTGAGATGCTGCATAGTATCCAAAACTTCTGCATAGGTTGGCAGATATGACACAGGACCTAGGGGAAGCCCACAACTTTCAGGAGCAGCAGCCTGAATCCAAAGGGGTTATGCCAAAATGTCTCAAGAGTCACTAGACAGCTATACTTATGCAACTGAGTTGAGTGAGCCTGGATGCCCCAAGTCACATCTGTCTATCTTAAGCTTGCCATGGGAGAGAAGTAGTCAATATTGTCATCAAGATTTTGACCACTTACCAGCAGAACTCTCTAAATACAGAAAGCGGGCAATAAACTGCAGCACTTTCTTATCTCGGATGCATAGGAGCATGAACATTGAAAACACATGTCTCTCTTTCCATAGAGGGAATGATTCTTGTCTCCCAGTGGTCTTGCTAAGAAAGTTCCCATTGCCTTTATTGAATCCAAGGAGTAAGCAAGTACAGGGTGGGCTCTTCTCCTTCAGGGATCATGTACTGTAAGAAAATAAGTGTTACTTTAATGTTTCATGAAGTGTGAGTTGAGCACTGGGCTCAGTGTAAATATAACACTCAAGTGTTTCCATCTCTCTTTAATGTTTAACAGGTTGATAGAGCTCCTTCCTTTTGTTACTATAAATTACTACTGGGGAATTATAAGCAAGTGCCTCACCTACAGTAAGGCTGCATCAGATCCATTTGTTTATTCACTTTTACGTCAACAGTACAAAAAAGTTCTGATCAACATCGTCAATAGGATGCTTAAAAGGGACCTGTATCCATCATCAGGGTACAACAGCTCTCTGGACACTGAAAATGATTACTGCTTGCACAGAACAAACTAAACGACGTGAAAATCATTCCCCTTGGAGTGAATCAGGTGTTTGCTGCTACTGGAAAGCTGCCTTTTCCCTCTCATGCTGACAGTGGTGACGGCATCTCCAGAGTGTGAAAGCTGCACTAAAGTGATGCATTTCATTGTGCACTTCCCTGAAAGGCTCTTCCCTGGTCTGCAGCCAAGTACAATATATGGCAAAGCCTTGTCCCTGGGTGAGTGGAATAGGCTTGAGGGGTTTTAAGAGACCCTTTGGAGGCTTTAGAGAAGATCGGAGAGCTTTTAATGTTTCATGTCTGAAGACTTGGTATGTCTTGGAGTGTTCTACATCAGACGTGACATTCCAGTGTCTTCTGGGACCACAAGTTGGAAGGAGAGTTTCAGAGTCCTCTGTGCTGCACATGTAACTTGGCAGTCCAGGATCTGCTCTGTTTTGAACATTACAGAGAAGTCTTTTAACTGATCAGTTCATTGTATTGGTGCCTCAAGTGAGTCAGCACTTTGAATCTGAGATTGTTGTTATTATTTATTATTAGACATCATGATTGTAACATAGCCTTTAGAAAGTGGTACATATATTTGATATGCCAGTATTCTATCTAGCATAACCAAAGTCCACATATCTGAGTTACTAATATTTAGCACTTCAGTGGTATGTGATTACAATAATTGCGGCAACAGTAATGAAGACATACGTGGAATTTAGTTAAATAGCACTGTAGTTCCATCCCTGAGCTAGTAGTCCTATTCAGAAAAGCTTTTATTAAAAAAAATCAGTTAGACAGTAGAAGTGTCAGATGCCACGTTGTTTAAGATATATTACTTCAGAAGCTATCTGTTTTTGAAGAGCAGGCTAAAATATGTTAATTCTTTTTGAGGGATATATAATGTATAAAATATTTCATGCATTGGCTATTTTGGGTGGATCGTAATAATACTGTAGAATCTTTTCTTTTATAATAACCAATTAATCTGGTGATTTTAACTGACACAAAGAGATGTCTGAGAGATATTATAACTGCCAAACGCCCAGAAACACAAAGCTGCTTTATTAATATATGTATTTTTCTCTTTTATTTATTTTAAAATCTAAACAGTCTTTGAAAAAATCTGAGAGTTATTTTTGAACAATATTCCTTTGATTGTATAAGACAAGAATCAAAATATTCTATGGCATTCAATAAGCTACTATTTTCTAATCGAGTACATAAAGGAAAAATTAAAGCAATTCTAAAATATATTTTAGGGGGAAAAAAAAGGAAAGAAGACAGTAAAGAACACTTATTTTTTATGTAACAATGGACTTGACCCTGTTAAGCATTGAGAAGGCTATTTCTGGTCAAACTATGCACATAAGCATGTGATTAGGCACAAAAATAATTTCCTTTGAAGTTAACAGCTCTGCTCCCATGCTGAAAATTAAGTACACAGTTGACTGTTTTGTAACATCAGTGTTGAGGAGTCCCCACATTGAGAGGGTTTTTCCAACCATCCACGGTGAGGAAGGAGAGCATCTTATTGCAATCCCATTGAAGTGAAGGAAAGGTGATGCTGTGTAACAAATACGATGTTCCCTTATCTCCTGCTTTTAATCTCTGAGGCCTTTCTGATATGCGCCCCCCTTCTCCCCCCCCTTGCAAGTACCTTATGCCTCTGTGTTTTGCATCTATAATTCTGCCTGTGTTTCAATTGAATGTACTACAATGGTTTTGTCTTCGTAAAGTATTTGTACTCTCTCCGATTTTGTGTAAATACAGTATTTCAGAAAAAAAAAAAAAAAAAAAAAGTTGTTTATGGAATCTTTCCAGTTTTATTATCTTCCTATTTGCCTTCACATGCCTCTTCCCTCTGTCGTGTCACTACAAAAGCCTGATGCTTCAGTTTTTCATTTCAGCTGCAACATAAGGACCAGATAGCTCTGTGGGGGGTGGGAGGGATGCTAAATTTTCCTTTACTTTTTAGACAGTTTTGTGCCAAGTTTTGATATTCACAGATAAATGCTGTATTTTAAACTTGAATTTAATGACATATAAAACTGTTAGCTTACCTTCAGAGTCCTAGGCAAAATGGTGCTCACTTTACAGAAGAATTATGTTACATATAGTTAAATACATTAAACTGTCACTTCCAAGATATACAAATGAAATAAATCTTTACTTTGATTTTTTTTTCTCTCTTCGTATCAAGAAAATAGTAGAGGAGAAAAAATAACAATAAACTTTAAAGCTATGACAGTAATAAACTTCTAGAGCTATTAAACTATAAGGCAAATTTAAAAGGTATAAACCAGAACATAGTTAAACTGCTACAACTTTTATTCAGTTAATTAATGAAGCTTACTGATTCCAGTTGAGGGTGTTGTCATGAACACACTACAATACCACTCAACCTCATAAAGCATTGAGCATTTCTGGAGGTGCTCATGTCTAGAAGGAAGAAAAGACAAAAAAATATTTTGAGCCTGTGCTTGTTGTTGCAAAACATCTTTTAGATTTAATTTCCTTAGAAAATTAGGAAGCTAAGGTCTACAGTACACTGTAGACCAGAAACTAAGGAAGGGTCTAAGGAAGTCCTCTCAGTCTTGATTTGCAATTAAGTCTAGCTGTTTTATTTACCAAAAGACACCTTCCTCTGCTCACTACGCACAGAGAGTTCTGCAGGTAAATTTTATTTTCTCCCTCATTCTTGCTACCCACACCCTGCCAGAGAAGGGCTTGCTCTATCTTTTTTTACCCAATCAGGAAACATTCAGGGGGAGCTCTCAGTTTCACTCTCCCAGGTTCCTGATGTAAGCAAAACTCTTGTTAAATTGGTGCTTCATTCACCACACTCTGGGTTGTTCAGGGACAGAAGGAAACCACATTTTGCCCCTATTTTTGGGGACTCTCCAAATAGGATCAAAGGATTTAGTGCTATATTAGAGATGAGAGCATTTATCCTACATGATGGGAGAATTCACCAGAGGTGGCAAGACTGTGGATTCTCTCTTACTGATATTTTAGATAAAACAAACAATAGATACATGGTCCTGACAGTAGGGTTTGGTCTGGATCAGAAAATTTTCAGCAAAGCTGAAATGCGACATCCCAAATGCCATTTTGCCACCGACACGCTCTTGCCAAGTCGGAGGTAGTGCTTCAGGAAAGTTTTTCTGTACTTCCTGCTAATGGCCTGGAGTGGCTTTTGCTAGGGGACAAGAGACAGGCAAACACCTGGCAGGTGTGTTGTGGAATTGGAAATACCACGTGGAACTGCCTGATCCTATGACCTCTCAGGCAGAAGGAGCTGTCACCCACCTGTGGCTGCTTAGGGAAAACAATGGGAAGGTGTTACAACAGTGTGCAAGAGGAGAAGCTCCTCAGAGTAGTAGGGCACAAAAAAAAGCTCCTGGGTTGTGCTTTTTCAGCTCCTGGTTGCATTTTGAATCACCAAAAAGTCCTTTTCTCTTCTACAAACTTGTATTTTAGCTGCAGAGTCTGGAGTTGAGAACAACACCTTCCCTGGGTGGAATCATCCTCCTAATTGGCAGTCAGAGTACAAACTGCAGCACAAAACCCCTTTAATTAGTCCATGCAAATATGGACACATTCAACTTCAATCTTTTTTTGTTAACACACCTCTGTCAAAGTATTTCCAAGCCTGATGATTTGGATATTTTCTAGTGAGATCCAGGACAGAGATTTGAATTTGCATTTTCAGAGGAGAGAAGTGAATTGCATGCCACATTTCCTAGGTGAGTGCTCTGATGTTTATTTATGACAAGAGTCACCTCTTCCACAGAAATTAATGTTTTGGTTTTTTTTTTTGCCTAGCACCTAAGCTGGAGGTAAACTCTGAGACTGACAGTCAGACCATATTTTTGAGGCAATAAATGTGAAGTAGTTCTTAGATTACAGATTCCCAGAGGTTTAGGTACCAGCTGGATCCCAGCCTGCTAAATCCTGACAAGATGGGTATACTTCAGTCTGATTGCAAAAAAAAAAAAAAAAAAAAAACCAAACCAAAACATCTAGCTTTCTTGTGCAATGCTGAAAACTTACGTGTCTCTGAGCTTGGCTGGCAGCTGAGCAATGAGGACCTTGGGTTCTGTGACTTTTCACTCTAGAAATTTATTAGCCTCACTGAAGAGCAAGCACGGTATTCATCTGGGGAAATCAGCACCTAATAAACTTCTGCAAATAATCTGTGCAGCTCAGTGATTACTGAATACATATTTACCCTCTCTTAAAATAAATAATGCTGAACTTAAATTTCAGAGCTAATTGCAATATTTGGCTTATTACATAGTCAAGCATGTGGCAACCAAAGAACCAAAGTTCTTTGATGCAAGTGCTCTTATATGATCAGAGAGTGATCATGCTCTTTACAACTATGGGTTAAAACTTGAGCTCTTTGAGAAATTTAGAAGCATTGAGTCTTTTTGAATAAAATTACTTGTAACAAGATGTTCAAACTTACCTAGGTAAAGTGCTTAAAAAACCTAAACAAACAAAGAACAATAGAAAAAACAAAACCCAGACTGAAGAGAACTATCCTGCATGAGTGGGCAGGTTTGACATCATCTGGAGGACATATTTTCTCTTGTTGTTAGGTCTTTTGTTTCCCTAAAATAATTATGGGCACTCGTGCATGCAGAATGAACAAGTAACTGTGTCTGTCTCAAAAGCACATAGCATGTTTCAGGACTGTGAAGAGCAAATGGCTTGTTCAGACTAGTTCAGAAGGACACCTGGTTAGTAGGAGGTGTTAATTACACAAGTAAATTAGAAGCTCTGCTTTTTATTTTTGGAAAGCAGGACCAATTAATATTTAATGTCTCAGCTGGAGACACAGCAGAGATGACCTTATGAAAGGTTGTAAATATATGAATAATTTTCAGTTCCAGAAGCTTGGGAGAGAAAAATGTCACCTGGCACAGTATAAGAAACCAGCTCCTTCTCTGAGCTGGAGCTGCTTTTCCCTGTGGCTCATGAATGTGACACAGGATGAATTATTGGTCCCACTTCTACATATCCCTGGATCTTCTCTCTTTAACAGCAGATTTTCATTGCCAGGACATCAGGGTGCCTCATGAAAGCGAGACGTTTCTGCTCTTTTCTCTAAGCGAGCAACGCGTGAACAATGAGCTGCTCCAAACCAGGCTTCTCATACATTCTGCATGCAAATGAAACATATTACAGAGAATGCATGTTAGGTGTTACAGAGTCCATATGGTTAAAGGGATTTTTGAGTGTTGAGAACTAGAGTTCATTCCAGTCCACACACGCCATTTTTTTAACCAAATGTCTTCAGAAATGTTATAAACTGTAACTGAAATATCTTAGTTTCCGAGTCCAATCCACTATCACACATGTGCAAGTTGCTGAGCAGCCCACTATGGGCAGTAAGTATTCTCCAAACAAAAATGCAAGCCACCCTCTTTGTGACCTCACCTAAATTATTTGTTGTGCGTGTTTCACCCATTTCCGCGCATCCTGCTGTTTGCACATGACAGGTACAGGTTTGTAGCCAGCAAATTTGGTGCAAACTTTCCAGTGTACTAAGTTTCCAAGTTTCCTTTCCTAAACCAAATGGATTGAAATCTTGAAACACTTTCCAAGAATACCCCTGCTCCTGATGCCTAACTCTAGAGTAGCTTTACTTCTCTCACTTTCTCAATTTGAATTCTTTTTTTTTCAACTGCAGGCTTAGCACTCTTAATTGTATTTCAGTGAAGCCTGACCTTAAGTGGCAGACTCATTACCACCTTCTTTTCACTTTCATAATTCCTGTCTTTACATATCCTACCACTCCGTTCTCCTTGCTTGCAGCTGTCAGCCCTGATTCATGTTTTCAGAGCGTTTCATCGAAGCCAAATAAACTGCTCAATGCCCTTGCTCCATGGCATGAGACTGGAGATTGGATTTGTGTGTGCACCTCCATGAGGCTATTTAAGCCTGTGTTAGGTGTTTCTGGTTTGTCCTTATTCATGGTGAAACAAAATGTCGACTGGTGATACATGATCTTTGTTTTACAAATGACTGTTGATCACTCCTTACAGTCGCATAGCTCAGACTGGCTTTCAGCTTAAGTCTGATTTTTCAGCTAATCAGAATCTTATTGTCATCGATGAGGAAGCCTGCTTCAGACATTTAAAATGCCTTTTGGGCTCCCCACGCAGTAGTTTGAATACTTCATTATCTTTTTATTATTACTACCTTGCCGGAAGCCAGGAAGTATTAGAATTGCTTTTCTCAGGAGACCTGTGGCACACAGCCGAGAAAGGATCAAGTTGCATGAAACATGGTTTAGATTCACAGTGGTTCTCAACCTGTGGTCCACCGACCCCCCGGGGGACTGCGATGTCATCACAGGGGATTCATGAAGGCTTAAAGCAGGGCTGGGAGACATTCAGCCTGGAAACAGAAATATCCACAGATGGTGCTCTGAAACTGCAGTTTCAGACCCTTATCTCCAAATCTGACGATCCTTCATGAGAAAAATAAATATTTCATGCAGTCTAGTGCTTTAAATCTTGAATTAAGTCTGGGTGGTCCATAGCCACAAAAGGTATTTAAAGAGGGTCTGTGGTGAAGGAAAGGTTGAGGACCCCTTGGAAGATACCTAGGAATGAAATACAAATACTTTCATCCCAAATTTGTCTGCTGATCTTTTGTTTGGTGAGTAGAGCACTTATTACAAAGTGGGAGATGATGCTCTTGCTCCTTTACTGAGAGCTGCTTACAGGGAATCTATGTGTTACATCCCACTCATTTTGTTAGTGGGCAGACATGTAACTGAAGGGGAAAACCATTAAGGGTAAGAACCTGGCTTCAAGGCCTTCAGATGGAGGCAAGCCAAGTTTTTACTTCAACCCTTTCATCAGTAAAGTCCAGTTCTGAATTTGCAGAAATCTTTCCAAAAGACCATTTATGACCAGCTCAGTTAAGAAGTCTACTGACTGAATTAATCACATTTAAAAAAAAAAAAAAAAAAAAGTAAATCCTTGGATTCTTGTATGTCCTAGCAAAACACATTCATTACACTCAATGGAAATGTAATCTAAGAGATGTAAGTTTTTCTTCAAATGATAATGAAAAGGTATTAAGCAGACCAAAAATGCAGATGGCATGATTATAGAGCTAGCTGCACTTCAGTCCTCTGACAGCTGCTTACACCTCTTACCTCTGTTTTTTTCCCAAGCTTTCTCATGTCTCTCTGTGTATACCCCTGCTGTCCTCTGTCAGATGGATACATGTGCCTTGCTGAGCATCTACAACCACTCCAGACAACTGAATTTGGCACTTGCAAGCTCCTTTCTTCTGGAGCTGGAGGAGCACTGTGACAGTGGTTCTGAAAAGTGATTAAAACCCAGGGTTTGTTCCTTCCTTCTAAAAACCCTGTTTATTCTTATTATTCATAAATTCCTAGCTACTCAGTTATTTTAATCTCTGGGTTAAGAGATGAACACGCACTGGAACAGCAGCATTTGTTCTTTGTATCTCCACTCATTTGTGGTCCCCTTCCAGCTACTGAAAGCTCTGTCAATCCCCGTGCTTCCTCCAGCTTTATCACCTTTTGAAGTCTATACCGGTCCCCTGGTTTTTTCTGTCACCTGAAAGCCAGGCTGTTCAGAACCCTTTTTTTCTTTAATGCATTCCCTCATGTTATTGTGTTCTGGTTTTTTTTTTTTTTTTTTTTTTGTGTGTGTTTGTTGTGGGTCTTTTTGTGTTGTTTTGTTTTTTATTAGTTTTCTACTGAGAGCCTTTTCAGTTTTTGAGTTTGTGCAGCTGAGCAGGATTGTAACATGCAAAGTAAATACACTAGAAAGCAAGCTGTGGCACTCATTTTTTTGTGCTCAACAAAGCAAGCAGGCAAAGGAATCAAACCAAGAATCTTGCTGAATCTACTTTGTCCCTTGGGATTGCAGCCTACCACTTTCTGCAGACAGTGGCACACAGAGTAGTAATGTGACTACTGTCACGTTTTCACTTACAGATAAAATTACTGGATAACAATTTATGGTTGAATCAAGGTATTCAGCAAAAATTCCTCATAAAAACAAAATTCTTAATTGTGGAGCTTTGAGAAAACTTTCTACCTTTTGTCCCAATAAGCCTCATGAAAGGAAGATTGAATGGAAAAGCAACCTACCCAGTGTGGATGTATAGCAGGTTTCCCTGGGCTTGCTGTGCAATGGCTAAATGTCTCTTAGTGCCCTGGTAGCTCCTAGCCTCTTCTTCCAATGTTGATACTCTCAGGTTCAGCCCTCAGAATGTCAGTCACCTTTCGCCTTTCAGTTGTACATGATACAAACTCAAAAAAAAAAAAGAAAACCCAAACAAATGGATCCCAGAACCTTTTGCCTTGTAATTTCCCATGCTGCTGCTTCATTGATTTGATGAGTCTTGAGGGTAGCTGTTGCTTGGCAACTTGAAGTGAAACAGGTCCAACATAAGGTGGAGTATGTAAATGTCTCACTCTGAGCTAGCAAGTTTTCTTGACATCCTGACTTTCTCACAGAAGAAAGCTGGAGGCTTGACTTGCTTCCTGGTGTAATGTAGTTTACTTCAAAGAGAAAGAAGGATCTATGGAAAGCTGTGTCTAGCACAATAATCTGTAGGAAAATGGAAAAATTCCTGCAGGAATTTCTCTGGATATCTGTGCTCCAAAGGTGTCCTGCTTAGCTGTGGTTTAAAGGAAGGCTCTGACTAATCAAAATCTTGACATGTAAAATTAATCTTTTTGATGAGCCACGAGTTCTTTTTTGTTCCCTAATGACAGTAAAAGAGTAGAGAATAACTCAGTGAAATGAACACTTGAGGAAGTTAGAAAAATACAAATCCTCAGTTGTCATAAGGAACTCACTGTCACAGTAGCTCAGGGAGCTAGTGTGCCTAGGATGACCAACAATAACTTTTGATTTGCCAAGGATCTTGTCCTGAATTCTTGTAGGCTGAAGAAACCCGTCCCATAGAGATTAGTTGATATGTGGATGATAAGGCTTTTCTCATATCTGTACCAAAGGTAGCCATTTAACTTGGCAGCTAGCCATCTTGATATCAATAGCACTAGATGACTTTACACTGGCAGAGGTTTTAATACAAAATGCTGGCTTTTTTGAAAAGCAGGGAGAAGTTTTTGGCTAATTGATGGAGCTATTCCCAGAGTTTAGCCCATGGCTGGTATTGTTCCCAGAGTTCAGCCTGTGGCTAGTAATTAAGATCCTATGGCCTTTCTTTTACTCTCCCTGACTGCCTTGTTCTTGTTCTCGTGACCCTTCATAACTGTGGCTTGGCCTGTCCTATACGCTTTATTTTTCAGACTCCTGAATATCCAATTAGTCATTATTTGGCCATGAAAAAGACATATTTAGTAGCTCAAATTATTTCTCACGATGAGTCAATGCTTAAGCCCCTATCCTATTCGTTACCTTTCTCCAAATCCCTTCCAATTTGTTAATGCTTTTCCTGAGATGAAAACACTCATGCTTTTAATGTCATTGGGTGCACAATAATGTGACAGAAGCATGTCACATAGCAGTGCTGTGAGGGACTCTAGCTCTCTAGTTTAACCCTGGAACAAGTCACATGTGGCAGCCCTGAACGAGTGACACCCCCACACTCTCCCTATTGTTACAAACTACATTGGAAATAGATATCCATATCTAGGAACAAAATCCTTTCTTACAAATAAATTAAAGAGCTGAAATGCTCCTCATGGAGTTTATGAATGCTCCATATGGAGTTGGCATAGGTTATGCTCATACAGACTTAGATAAATCTGGAGAATAGTCCTGAGGTCATCTTGCTCTCCATAGAGCAGGCAGGCTGTTCTGGGTGCCTCTGAGAAGTTGGATATCATGCTGCTGAATATGTTGGCTGCATGATCCCAAGGATGGCCTCCAACTTGGACTCCTCACCTTTGCTATCCCCATCCAGCACCTCCGGCCTTTGACCTTTGTGGGCAGTTCAGCACATTTTCAATCTAAGCATGGCAAATGGAGCTCTCCCAAACAGGTGAGAGACATTGTCTCTCAAAGATTGTCTGGAGAAAATGGATCCTACAATTGTTTTACATTTGATGTCTGTCATTTCCACTAATGGTTTGTAAATTCTAATGACAGAAGAAAATACAAACTGAAATAAAAATCCTTATCTGTTAAAAGAATATCTAGAGGGAATTTAGGCTGTGCCACTTTAAAGTCTGGGAACCTTCATATAGAAAACAAACCTTAAAAGACACTTAAAAATTATCACAGCCCACATATATAGTTGGATGTAGGCTCTCAATATACCAATATGTAATTTTAAAGTGCCTAAATACCTTTTAAAACTTCCTGGTTTAAGTAGTTTAGCAGCCTCTTTCTCCTGGTTTTCAGTGATGCTTGGGTCTTGACTTGACTCAGAAGTTTATTTCTAGAAGTGAAGTTGAAATCCTCAGACCTCTCATGCCAATATCATCCAAAATGGCTACTAGTCCCTGCTGTCTGAGTTTAACACAGTTTTCTGGAAAGTGTCAACCTCAGAGGGGCATGATTTTTTTTTTTCTTTTTTTTTTTTTTCTTTTTGGAAAGCACTGAGGATCTGCCTGAAAGGAATTGGGGTCTGTTAAGTGTCTCCTCCATTTGGCATCTACAAAGCAAAGCACTCAAAGTCACTTTTTCAAAATGCATCCCATCACCTCAGAGAATGTGCAAAGAAAGCCCTAGAGGACTTCTCAAAAGAAGATGTTTTGGTATTAATGTTCTCTGAGACAGGGAGAAAAGACAAAGTGAAATGAGTCTCAAAATAGAACTGTCAAGTTCTTTTCTGGTAGAGCTTGCATTAATTTTTAATACTCCATCTGTGATCAGAAGAAAAGAAAGACCTTTAGTTCTCAGCACAGATCTTTTCTGAGCACATTTATTTTGCCTTGTAGCCATTATATATGCAGTTCTATGATTCACTGACTTATTTGTATTATTTTTCTTGCTTTATGGGCATCAGGCAGAGTCACCTTTGGGCTGTGTCTTGAGCTAAAACTGCAAAATGCATTACCAGTAACCCTTTAGCAGTAATCCCGTTTCGCTCCTTTACGTGTGGGAGTAATAAGACGTAGCCTTTGAGAGGATAACAAGGTCCTTGTGTCAGTTCTATCTTTTTAATTTTTAAGTTTAAATAATATTGTGTGCTTGTAGCAGGGTTTAATGGTGGGTGCATGTTATTTTGCACAAGTTCCCCTGGATATAGAATCATATTTATTACTGTTGTGCCTTTGTGGTCTCATTCTACCATCTGGTGCCAGGTTCCCTTCCATTTTTTTGTATCACTTGTGTCTTTGATTATGGCTGAATTTTAACTAGACATCATTTTCTCCTGTCATCAAAAGAAATTTTCTGAGTAGCTTCATTTCCTACTGATTAGCTCAAGCAATCACAGAAATCACATGAAGGGTATACTAGAAGAGATGTATTCAGTTGAGTCTTTCTGGGATAGTAAAGCCTTCTCCTGCTTTAATTGCATTCCTCTTTATAATGATAGAACCAGTTCAGTGGATCACCTAGAAGTGGTTTAAGGAACTAATTTTGTGGGTCATTGACTTAATCTGTGACAAGTTGGAAGAGGAAAACAGAATATGATTACCACTGGAAGTACTTGCATTGAATGTGAATGATTTAAATATTTTTCAGGAGCTGCAATGTTTGGTTTTTTTCCCCCACATTTATTATATTTAACTGAGGAGGAAAGAAGTATCTGTGACTCTAATATTAAGAAGGGGGCAGGGGCAGGGGGTAATCTCCACCCACTCGTTGCTTTTGGTTCCAGTGTATGAGGAAAAAATCGGGGAAAGAAGTTGGCAAAATGTGCCAAAATGAAAAAAAAAAAAAAAAAAAAAAAAAAAGTTCTGTTTTGGAGCCATTGCAAAAAATTCAAGTTTTGGAGCATGGCTAGACTGGTTTGCTCCGGGGAGGTCTACCAGGATATTACTTCTCCTCTCTTGGTGAGCTGGCACAAATATGAACAGTAAATATATGATCAAAAATAACTGCTAGAGGCTACAAGGAATTTGTGAAGTATCTGAGACGTAGAAAGTTGCAGTTCATGATGCATTCTAGACTAAACTCTTAGGGTACAGTGTAGGAAAAGAGGAAAACTCTTGTTTGTGTGATCTTTTTCTCTACTCTTAGTCTCTCCATTAAATTTCTGGCACTCAGCGTTACATGTGGTAGTTTCTAAAGCTGATTTAACCTTGTTGGTCATAGGGAGAACAAACTGAAAGTTGAGATAAAAGGCACTGCTGAAAAAATTCTTTGTGAGAAAGTTACAAAATCCCCAAACCAAACGTAGATGGCCCAAGAAGGCATAGAAGCATCCAAAAATATCTGCTCCTCTTAATAAGTGCAGAGCTCAGAACAGCCTGTGTATCCTTACAGTAAAATAGCCATTTCTCTTATCCACATACACGTTAATTTGAATTAGGAATATTTGTTTAGAGAGCAAATGTGTTTTCCTCTTTTTACTTAACCCCTAAAAGCTGAAAGAGAAGCCCTTGTGAACCTTTCTCAGATCTCTGCTGTTGCATGAAGCACAATCAGGGCATAGGGGGATAAGGTCTTGCAAAGTAGATTTATTTTTTTTAAGTTGCTATTGCTTTGCAGGAAGTTGTTAATTCACTCCCTGTCTGTCCTGAGAGTAGCTCCTCTTCTCCACCCTGTTCTGCAGAAAGAGGAAAAATAAACAGGATGGGGATTGGCTTCTGCTGTGCAAATGGAAGTATATCCTGGATTAATTTAAATTGCTGTAAAATCCTAAAACTGTGTCTGCTGCCTTTTTACTGGAGCAGATGTGACATGCTGCCATACACTGTTCTGCCAGCTTCACTAGTGGGGGAGAGAATAACAAGCCATGAAGTAGCATTTTGGTCTGCTCTCTGTCTGTTTGTCCTTCAGAAAACAGTTATATAGACAGCACTGCTTCTGTTTGTTGTTCAAACTCCCATCAGTAGAGTCAAAATAAAAAGATAAGGAAATCCAGGTTTAGTCTGATATATCTCTCTGCTAAATTCTTCTGACAACACTAAGAATCAATGCAAGGAAGTTAAATATACTGTATTTCATCCCACTCTGAGTACCTGCCAAAGACATAAACCAGTTTTGGTGTTTAGTCCTGAGGGTTCCTGCATTGTTGCTGTACTGTGGACTGTAGGCTAACAGAACGGTCTGATCAGAGGTAGTCAGCAATAAAAGCTAGTGAAATCATTTGACTTTGTTGTAGTGATTCAAATGTAAATTATTAAACCCAGCTGATGCTGCTACATCTGCTCATCACTCTGGGATTTATTTGTTTTTAAGATACTGTTAGAATTGGGATAAATAGATCATATTTAAGCCTAAACCAGAACCTCTTGTCAACCCCCTGGAAAGCCAACAAGATTTACTGAACTCCAGAAATGAAAAGACAGAGGTGGAGAAATCCCTCTATTCCAAATAATTCCTTCTCTAGCTGCTTTTAATGATTTTGGGTATTAGTCATGCACCCATGTAATACCTTTCAATAGTCCCATTTGATATAGTCAGTGTTAACACACAACAAGCATATGAGAAAGGCAAGTGATATGTATAGAGTACTAATAATGGACTGAAAAATAGCCAGGTAACGTAGAAATGCTGGATGGCTGCAAATATTGTGTAGGTGGGAGGGGCAGTAGCTGAACTACTGTCCCCCTCAGAAAAGTGTGGGCCTACAGGGGAACCTAGATGTGGGAACCATGCACAGGAGAATGGACAAAGCTCCACAGAAAGACACACTGTAAAGCCTGGGATCAAACCCCTTGAAAAGGAAGAAAAGAACAGGCAATCTAAGGTAAGAGTAAATGGAATAACCCCTCCAGAACTTCTGTTCTCCAATGCCTTATGGCATTCAACATTTATAGATAGTAGTGGCAAATGGATAAATTTATCTTTGTTCCTAATTACCTTAACGTTATTCCTAGGCCCCATCTACCCTACTTATGATGTATATTTTTGATCTTCATAGAAAACATACATCTTTCTTAAGTATGAACTTTCTGTGGAAGATGAGAAACAAAGAAGTATGGAGCTTTTTGGAGCTTTATTTGGAGCTAGCTATTGAGACTTGTTGAGTTGGTGCAGTGGAGCTTGTTAAGGGTGAGATGTTTGTGGGTGCCAGATCCAGGCCATCAGTACCTGGAGATTCCCCATTCCCGAGTGTCTCCGTCCAGACCTGTGGGTGCAGCTGCTGCTGTTCCCAACTGCAGGTTCAGCCAGCAGCGAGGACGAGTCCCACAGTGGCACATATACACACACATATACATGTGCATGGTGCCAGAAAAGCCCTGTCTCTACCAACAGCATTCACATAAATGCAGAGAGAACTACACACAGTCCTGTTGCCCCTCTCTGGCTGTTCAGATTTGAGGTTCACTAGTCAAAACACACGTGTTCCCACTCTCTGGGTTCATGTGTATGCTCACATTCACAGATTCCTCAAATATCATCACAAGCTCTCGGGCCATGTCTGCACCCTAGGACCCTTAGCCAGTCACTGATTTAGACCTTGAGTCTTTTCAGATGTAAGTCTTTTCCTACTTGCTTGCTAATTGAGACTGAAATCTGCTAGCAAACTACACCTGCACATGCAAAGACCCAGGATTATATTCACTTGGGACATACAGACACATCCAGGTCTCTCCAGTCACTGATGCACTTTGGTCTCTCCAGTTGCTGGTGCTTAGACCTTTCAGCACTCACACCTAGGTTATAGAGGGGGATTGCATAGGGCAAAAAGAAGCTGGGAAAGGACTTACTTAATATGAAAATAGCCTAGATTGCAGGGAGCAGGCACAGGTCTCACTCAGATAAGCATGCTGCCCAGCAGCCTGCCTGCAAGCAGCTGTTCCCTTCATCTCCCTCCTTTCTGATTTTCATAGTCTTGTGCCTCCCTGATCTACTCTGGTCCTTCCCTTTGCTCTTTCCCCTAAGCAGGTCATAATAAGTTTTGCATGGTCCCTGAAGTCACTTCTGATATCCCATAATATTAATGATAAACACATTTCATGTTTCTTATCAGTGACCAAGTTCAGGATGACCTTCTTTGAGGCTGTGCTCAAATTGTTGCTTTAAGGGCCTATCAGTAAGTGACCACCAAGTTCTGGTCCCTGTTAATGTCACCATCATCACCTGCCAGTTAATTCCTGAGTGTATGCAGGTTTAATTTATCATTTTCCTTGTTAGTTGTTTGTTTTCTTTCTACCTTAACCAGGTAACTTACTGAACCAAGTGTTCCTTCATTGTGCCGTACTATCTTTTTTTTTTTTTTTCCCCCAAAAAAGTCCAGATATGCTGCTGTGTGATCAGGACAGAAAAAAAGGCAGCTAAATAATATTCTTGTTCTTAGAAGTTTGTTCTTTGAACCCTGATGGGTTTCAGTGCTTTCTTCTCCCAGGGCAGATTCTACAGTCTCCAGATCTATCAGGAAATCCTGGAAGCAAGAAAAAGCAACCCTCCCTTGCAGAGCCCAGGAGCAGAGCATGTTCTTTACTGCTGAGCTTCTCCATCCACCTAGCAGTGCAACCTCTTCCAAATACGCTGAGACAACCACTGCTTTTGGAGATGCATACCATTTCCTCATGCTCTGTCAGCCTGTTCACTGTGTTTCTCTACAGGGTGGTTTATTGGATTACATTATCATATAGCAGTGTAACTAACTCCCTACTGGTCTCTCTGATAGTGATCAGCAGGAGCCAGTGTGCTCCACTGCAACCACACTTCATCTGCTCTCATGTGTGAGCAGGTTATCTGTGCACTGCCTGGAAAGATAGGAAGCTTTGGTTGGTTTTGGTCTGGATCTCTGAAGAAAAATTCCTTTTCCTGTGACATAGCATGTTTTTTGATGTGTAGATAAGAAATGAGTTCACATCCTACATAAGAGGAGCTTCTCCAACATACCTGTTGCATAGGGATAAAATCATACAATGCATATTTATCTGGAAAACAAACAAACAGAAAACCAGAACTAAATTCAATTTAAGATACACTTAATATAGATTTACCATCCAGTAATACACAGACTGGATATAATTACATATAGATAAATACAGACTTTAGTCTGTATTGCTGTTCTGGGATCTTATTTACATATTTGGGAAGGTTGGGTGGTTTGTCTTTTTTGTTGTTGTTTTGTTTTTAAGAACAGACAGAAAAGACTGGTATCCCTCCAAGTTGGCTTCTGTAAGCTGGATCTTATCCGGAGTGAAATTCCCAGGAGGAACATGAGGAGGGGGATTCTGGTGGCTATTTTGTGGGACCCCACTCTTGCTGTGCTGGAGGAGATGCAGCTTAAGGTCCCATCACTGTCGTGTTCCGCTTTAAACTTGCAGCTAAGCGGGTTATGAAATGCCGTTCTTTGGGAGGAAAGTTCCTTTCGCTTGTTTGCTCCTCTCTGGCTCTTTCCCCCCGCGCAGCTCTCTGCAGGCAGTCGCTCTGGGCTCGGGCAGGACACCTCCCGCGGCTCCCACGTCCCTGAGGAACACGGCCGGGTGAAGACCTTTTTTTTTGCCGGCGCCGCGGGCGTGCGCAGCCCCCCCGGACCCTCCGCTCCAGCTCTTTATGAAGCTGCCAAGCGGGCTGCAAGAGGCAGGCAGAGGGGAGGGGGAGCTCATTCCTCCCTCCCTCCCTCTCAGTCTCAAAGTCTTTTGCCTTCCAAGCTCGCTGAAATCTGACGCCTGGGCTGCAGAGAGTGTGAGACGTGGGCATGCCCTTGCAGAGCAGATTCCCCCCGCAGCCTGGGGAGCCAGAGCCGCGCTGAGGCGCCGGGCGAGGAGCTGCTCCACAGCGGCGAGTGCCACATCACTGCTGCCTGCGCAAGGCGCTCCAGGATGGCCCTGAGGCTCCTGCTCCTCCTCGGTGGGCTGCTTAGAGCCACCGAGACAGCACCCCGCTGTGAAACCGGCCAGGAAACCCTAGGTAAGGCTAACCACCCCAAAAAGTTCTGCTTCTTCTCTCCTTCCTTCTCCTGGAGACAAGCAGGGTAAAGAGCTCCAGCTTTGAGGCAAGGGAGGCAGGAGCAGATACTCTCTCCTAGAGACAAGGGGATCAGCACTGTGGAACTGTATAGACTGTCAGTGATGAAACTGGGGTTGTGCCTGGGAAGTGTGGATGGGAAGGCAGGAGGTGGCTCCACAATGGAAAAACAAGTTGTGATGTAAGGCAGTGTAATGTTTCTCCACCACTGACTTCTAATGGCATGTGTAGAAGTGTTTCTCCATCAACTTGAGGAGTTCTTGGTCAGCAGGATCACCCTCACTGTCACGGGAAATGTAAAGCATTTGGCCCACCTCAGGCCTTCCCTTCTAGGAATGTGCTAGCCAGATTGCAAGAAGATGAACTTTTGACCTCCTGTGTGCTTTTCTGCTTACAAAAAAATTTCTCTTTACATTTAGCTTTAGGTCATTTATTTCAAGTCCAAAGTATGACAAGATTTATTAGGATCTGACAGCTGTAGGGTGTGTTTTAGCTTGCTATAAGCAATATGGAATTTGTATGAGTTGATCGGCTGGAACAACAGATTTACCCATTAGAATAAAGGTTAGATAGGAAGGTGCTTCTAAATAAATTGAAACTTTTTGGTTCAGTAACCACTTGACTAATAAAAAGATTAACAGTATCTTTTAAAAATCTGTAGGATTTTTCAATTAAGTTGGCTTAATTCAAATTTCATTTATGTGGGGACAGTGGAGAGGTGAATTCCAGTGTAGTGACAAGGTCTATTCCAGTAAAACTATTTTTAGAGAGTTCAAAGTCAAAATTATTCAGAAAAAAATATTTATTTTACAGGAATACAGGAAGGGATAAGTTATCCTGAAACTGACCTTAGTGTTATCCAAGGAAATTCAGCTATATTTCAGTGCTTAAGTATAAGCCATAGTCTGTCACTGGCATTGAGCTGCTACACAGTGCAGTCCATGTGCTCTGTACTGCATATAATTTGAGAGTGCTGTTCCCACAAGCATCAAAGTGAACTCTACCACAGCCTAAAGGGTTTTTATTTTTGGATAAAGCTGCACAAAGACAAGTGTTGTAGGCTATTTACAGCCAATTATAGGAAGAAGCAGTGTGGTTTGCAGCATGCCCTTTCTCCATGAGGTATGATTCTGCTCCAGTTCCAGCTGATCAAAGTCTTGCCATGGGGTATTAACCCTAGCAACTACAAATGTATGGAATATCAAGGGGTAACACTGCTGTGGCAGAACGTTTTGTGTGTGTTGGCAACTGTGCTGCCTTTAAGGGAGGGCTCAAGGAAAGGCGGGCAATGGAAATACACCTTGCATGTACCGGGACTGAACTACTGAAGATGGCCCCAGAGGGTTGGTTAGTGGTAGGGGAAGTGAGCTGACAGCATCACTGCATGATGTGCAGCATGAGCAGGAGTCACACTGGAGGGATGTTGGACCAGAGAATGAAGTAGCAGCTCGGACCTTCACAGACCTGTCATTTCTCAAAAGTCTTTCTTTTCTAAAAGAGAGATAAGGTTGTGGCTGGAAAGCTGCCAGGTAGGAAAAGACCTGAGGGTGCTAGTGGACAGCCAGCTGAACATGAGCCAGCAGTGTGCCCAGGTGGCCAAGAAGGCCAACAGCATTCTGGCCCTTATCAGAAATAGTGTGTCCAGCAGGAGGAGGGAGGTGATCGTGCCCCTGGACTCAGCACTGGTGAGGCCACAGCTTGAGTACTGGGTTCAGTTTTGAGCACCACATTGAGCAGCTGGAGCAGGTCCAGAGAAGGGCAGCAAAGCTGGTGAGGGGTCTGGGGAACATGTCTTATGAGGAGTGGCAGAGAGAACTGGGATTGTTTAGCTTGGAGAAGAGGAGGCTTGGGGTAAACCTTATCACTCTCTACAACTAGCTGAAAGGAGGTTGTAGTGAGGTGGGTGTTGGTCTGTTCTCTCAGGCTGCTAGCAAGAGGATGAGAGGAAAGGGGCTCAAGTTGCACCAGGGGAGGTTTGGATTGGATATTAGGAAGAATTTCTTTTGTGAAAGTGTAGTGAGACATTGGAACAGGCTGCCCAGGGAGGTGGTGGAGTCACCATCCTTGGAGGTGTTCAAAAAATGTGTAGATGTGGCACGTGGGGACATGGTTTAATGGGCATGGTAGTGTTTGGTCATGGTTGGACTTGACCTCAGAGGTCTTTTCCAACCTTAATGATTCTATGATTACATCAAGCCACATGAAAAGAAAGGGGATTGCAGTGCTGCACATGTTCACAAATAAACCTTGCTGCAGTCTCCTCTCAACACTCAGGGCAGCAGGTTGTATCTCCAGCTGTAGCAGTGGGAATTTCTCCCCTGTTTTGAGTTCCCATGTGCAGACCTTGGTGGATCTCAGTGGCCAGGCCTGTGGTGACCTGCAGGAGGAGACTGGCCTCGAGGTGCTCATGTGGGAAAGAAGGGCAGTAGGAACCCACAGTGCCACTGTCTACTCCCAGCAAGGCTGGAGCTTGTTTCTGCAGGGTGCATGGCCTTCTAGGTGATATTTGCTCTGCTGTGACTCATTTTGCTTTTTTTTTTTAATAAGAAACCCAAATGAAACATGATTTACAAATACCAAGATCCTTACAAAATACTTTGCACTCTTCTGCTTTGAAAAATAACAAAATTCTTATTGTCATCCAGCCCTACGATATGTCACAGGCATCACACGCTGTGTGGGGAGCTTTCTGAGCAGCATTTGGGAACCATGGTGCTAGAAGGGCAGATCCCTTCTCCCCAGCTCTGTCCCACATCCCTGGGGAGCCAGTAGGCCACTGTCTCCCCTAGTGACAAGGTACAACAATGCCCTGTTGCAAGGCAGCACTCCCAGACTCTGATGAGTTTTACTGGTTTCTTAACCTCTAGTTTGGGTGAGAAAAGTACAGCTTAGGATGTTCCCCCTGAGAGATGGCCAGCCTTTGGAGGAGGGAGCTATAACACAGGTTCCTGCGTTTTGGGTTGTCTCTGCTGCTGAGCGATGTATTCTGATGTAATTAAATGCAGCACTTGACCATCACGGACAAAAATAAAAGCAAAGAGTAGAAGCAGGCTGAAGTCACATGCCTTGAAATACAAAAAGCGAATGACTCTCCCTTGCAGCTGGGGCCAGCTCTGCTTTTGAGATGCTACCAGGAGACAGCTTCAGGCTGCAAAATAACAACAGTAAAACCTTTTCTGATCACCCATGTTCAGCCAGTGCCTTACTGGGCGCTTCTGGGGCAGAGGTGCCCCGGGCTCCTGTGGGTGTGCAAACCCCGCGGGCCGACAGGGAGAGCGGGGCGGCAGGTCCAGGCGCTCGCCCCGGGCTGGGCCCCGGCCCCA
>NW_008632687.1:0-9114 GCF_000691845.1 Merops nubicus | reverse complement strand
CAGCACCACGGCCTCGCCTCGCCCAGCCACCGCAGGCGCCATCAAACACCTCAGACAAACCCAATAAACGGAGGCCTGGCTTGTTAGGCAGCAGCAAAATACACTGAATTGAAACAAATATCAAAGCCATAAATCAATTTGTTTTTAAAAACTGGTGTAGGGTTAGAAACAGAATCAGTGTCAGCAAAACCTGCTTGCTCTGCGCGTTCCAGAGGCTCCCAAACTGCACCTGGGTGCTGAACGCCACCCAGCAAGGACCAAGCCAGCAGAGCCGCGGGGTCCCGGCCCAGTGGCTGAGCTCTTGGCACCTGGTACCACAACCCTCAGTCCCAGTGCTCCTACCACGGCCACAGCCTCAGCCCACCACCACCAGGACCGGGATCTGCCGGCACCCATCACGGTGCCCCTGCTCCTTGGTTCTTCATGACAGCCTCCCTCCCACTCCCACCCCAAACATTCACAATCAGAGCAGAGGAATATCCCTCAACACAACCGCGCCAGCATCAAAGGATGATTTTAACCTGCAGCAACTGGGGAATTCTGTGATCAGGTAAATTGTTTTATCCAGTTTATGTCAAGATTGTATTAACTGTCTGCTAGTAAAGCAAAGAAATAGAGCTATGGATGAGAAACCAATGCAACCTTCATTATGATGAACTCTTTTAAAACAGAAAATATGAAGAAATTAATTATAAAAAGTGCAAATGGATTTTTAGAGAGTATCTGCTCTTAAACAGTATATCTAAAATATCTCTGCACATTCACATGACCTCTATTTCACAACAGATGAAAAAATGTTAGACTGATTCTGTGGAGGAGTTTTACTACCAAGCTTCTCTCACAAGTTCAAATGATGTCACTGTTGTAGAAGTATTAGGTAATTTAATGGTCTCCTAACAGAATACTGCTTTGGGAATTTCAACAAAATTTCAAGTGGTAATACCAAAGCTGGAGTTTATGGATTTCTGTAATCTGATGCAAATGCTCCACACAGTTGTAAAATAAACCTTTAAAATCCTGGCAGGGGTGGTCCTGGCCCGTGACCCAGGCAGAGCTCTCGGGCTCACAGCGGGAGCCGCAGCTCCAGCATGTCCTGCACCCAGCGGCGCCAGGCTGGGGCTGCAGCCTGGGCCTCCCACAGCTCTGCCCCCTGGAGCATGGGCCAGAGCAAAATGTCCCACCACCACTAGGTCAAAAGGGAGGTTACCAGTGCCAAACACCCAGCAGACAAAGCTAATGAATACCAACTTCTCTTCTAATGCTGTAATTTCGTCACAAACACTTGGACAGCAAGACTCTATTGCTGTGAGGAAGCAAGAAGGGATGGAGAAACGAGGGCTTGTGTGTCTGGAGAGGATGGAGGAGATCAAGGCAGCAGCCTGAAAGGAGCCACAAAATGGTGAAAGAGAAATGGCTACACCTTCAAGCAAACTCTTTTTGTTCAAAAACTAGCAGAGATTTGTTTGGGGTCCCAGAGGCCCCCCCGGCCACTTCTCCACCAGATCTGGTGGCCTGAGGCATTAGATGGTGGTAGAAGAGGTAGAGAGGTGGTAGAAGCCACCTGAAAACACTCAAGGCCAGGCTGAATGCAGCTCTGAGCACCCTGCTCTAGCTGAAGATGTCCCTGCTCCCTGTGGGGAGTGTTGGACCAGATGTCCCTTCCAACCCAAAGCGTTCTGTGAGTCTATGATTAGGTTTTCTCCATTCCTTGGCCACGCTCCCAGTGAAGTATCCCAGTGCCTAAACCACACACTGCAAATACTACCAGGGACAGTGCTTTTTCTCTCCTAGACTCGTTTGGGTGTACTGACAGACCAGCAGCTGTGGATGAACGGGGCTAACTTGGGCAGATGGAGCTACTCTCTCCCTGAGCCACGCTCTGCACCCTGGCACCCACACACCTCGCCTGGGAGCTGATCCTCCATCACACACATCCCCACTTAACCATCTTCTGCCTACAGATACCCACTGTACTCGGTTACTTCAACATGCTCTTTTAAACAGAGGAAGGTTCATCAGGAATTAACCAAACAAGTTAAAACCCCCAGTACCACAGCCCCAGCCCCCAGGAAGAATCCCACCACATAATCAAATTAAGCAGCTCTCTTACAAAAGGTGGATGGCCATCCCCAGAACAACAAACCAATTCTGTTGCCATTTAAGCTGCAAAGCCTTCAGAATGGGGTTTTGAAAGCATGACCCATCAGTTCTAATTTTTAAAACTTATCCTTTCAGTCAAGACTAGAAAAAGGCCCATTCCAACTTTTATCTTCACTACAAAGTGCTGTTATCTTGGGCTGATGTCAGGAGCTCTATCTCTCTTTCTGCTGACAAGCAGAGACGAGAGAGATAAGATTGGGAACGAATCTCACTTCTCTGAGTAAATAAATAATCAATACTCATCTAAATGTAAATGAGAAAGTATCCCCCTCTGATAACAGGGCTCTTATCAAACAGCCAATTTTCTACAGACATTTGGCCTCAACCAAATCACCATCATTCAGCCCCAGCCTAATGGCTAAAAATCGTAACTAAATTGAACCGATCACCAGAGATCAACTAAGTTCAGCCATGGCTACTACAGGTTCAAATGTTTGGAATGCAATTTTTCCCCCATTAACTTTCAATAGCAATGAAGAATACCCCGGTCAGGGGTTGAATCTGCACAGTAAACAAACACTAACACTTAAAAGAACGAGGCTTTAAACAAAACCCCAAACAAACCCCATCTCCATCTCCAAATCAGTTAACAGGGTAAAATAAGCATTTTAGAAAGACTTACCTTAATATTTAATGTTTGTGGAGTTGTCAAACCTAAACTAAAAAGACCAGTACAAACAACAAACCCCAAATGGTTTAAAACAACCTGTATTTCACGGTGTTAGTCGCTGCAACAAAACACATTGTTATGTCCTATTTATCCCTTTACCTTTATAACTCTCCCAAAAGCCTCAGTTCCAGCTATGCCCTTTGTCAGCTGTTTCTGCTCCCTCCATGCATTTGTTCAAAACACTTTTGAATTTCTGATTTCCATAACACTCACCTCCAGAATTTACTGCACTATGTGAGAAAAAGAATTCCCGTCTGTGTCAAAGAGCCATTGCCAACCCACTGCTTTTGGGGCATGTGGCTCTTGTCGTACCAACGAGGGTGATAAAACCCCCTCAGTGTACCACTCATCAGCTTCTCTCGTACTCACTCACATCTTCTCCAAGCCAGAAACTGGTTTGTTCTCTGCTCCTCTCCTAATTTTCCTAATGTTCAGTTTGTCTTTCTGACTGCTCCTAAACGCTGAGCTGAAGTGGTCAGAGAACTACCCGTGATGACTCCAGGATGTTGCTGGTGATTGATGGAAGGTAATTAGAGCCCATCATGGCATGCATACAGTTACGGTCCCTTTCCACCATGTACATTATTTTGCACTCATTGACACTGAATTCTCTCTCTCATTTTATTGTCCTGTCACTCATCACTGTGAGATACCTCTAGCAGTGCTTCACAGAGAGCTTTTATTTGCACTATTCTTACCTCTTTTGTATCAACAGCATATTTTGTCACATCAGCATTCACCTCTTTTTCCATGCCCCACATTAACGGAACAATGCAGGTTCTACCAG
This sequence comes from Merops nubicus, assembly GCF_000691845.1. Taxonomy (NCBI): domain Eukaryota; kingdom Metazoa; phylum Chordata; class Aves; order Coraciiformes; family Meropidae; genus Merops; species Merops nubicus. Next base: position 5,497 of record NW_008632687.1, on the reverse strand, counting down.
TTCCACTGGAACTCCACCAGTAACCTAGTTACTAATAATGGAGGGCCATTATTCCCATTCTTTGTTTCCTGTCTTTTAATCAATTATTAATCCATCCGAGGATCCTCCTTCTCATCCTGTGACAGCTTAATTGCTTTATGAGCCTTTGTCAAATCTTTTTGGGAAATCTAAGCCTGCAGTACAAAACACATCATCCCTATTCAGATGGGCTCTGACTTCCTCACCGATTGCTCACCGGGTTCGGAGGCACAACCTGCTCCACAGAAGCTGCACTGGTTGTCTCCCTCGGTCTACTGCATTTGTCTGCATGTCATCTGCTAATTCTGCTCTTTGCTGCAGTTTCATTTTAGCACTTTGCAGTTTGCCTGGTGAGGAATCCAAGGCTCACTGGCCTCTTGCATTTGAACTCCCTTCAACAAACACTTGCCACCATCCACGCCCGAGAGAGCAGCAGCTATGAGCAACATATTACACACCATATTTAACAGTACAGCATCTTCACAGCCCATCTCTACCAAATCTCTCAGTGACTACTGTCAGCTCAGGGTGGTTCATAGAATCATGAAATTGTTTTAAAACTTACTCTCCTGGCACAGCTCCTCAGGCAACTCTCCACAGAAGCACTGGCACAAGAATGTCCTCAAGCCTCCAAACACAAGACCTGCTGCAGAGCAGGGCATGCACACCACCAGATTTCAGCAGAATAGTGAAAAAAAAGAAAAACAAACCTGAAGAAACCTCAAAGCAACCCACCCAAAAACCCCGAGCAGCTGAAGACCTGTCTCCAAGGGGCCAGCAAACACAATGAGGTGAGGAGCTAGGAGGCTGCCCTAGTGCCTGTGGTGGTGAAGGATGTGATGTTTTGGCCCACTGGCACACTAACTGCAGGAGAGGACCCCACTCTCAGCAGGGCCAGTCCCTGAGCCTCGCTCACCTGCTGCGCAGCCGGGGCGCCGAGGCTCTGGCACACCAGCTCGGCCCCAGAGACCTCCAGAGCTCCTGCGTGCAAGGCTGGCATCACACTGGGACCCAGGGAAAATTGGGAAATTTAGGGACACCGTGGCACTCATTGCCTCATAGGCGAAGTGCAGACGCCAGGCGGGCAGCACACCAGCAGAGTGAGCAGGAGTTCCAGGCTCTGCCCGTGGGCAGCAGACGGACGGGGAAATAGTCAAAAGACAACAGCTGATAAACATTTAATGTTGATGCCTGTGGTACTTTCCTATTTCAAGTTCCTCCTTTCACAAGGATACAAGATTTATTGCTTCCCTGCTCCAACCTCAGGTTTTGAAAGTGTGATTTCGAGTTTAAACGATATTTATATTTATTTTTTTGTTATCACTTTTTTATTATTGCTATAGAAAATATTTGCCGGAAATATGTTGCAGCTATTACAAGGTCATAAAAAAGAGGAGGTTTATGTATTTCTATCATTTCAAATAGTCTGTCAGAAAGTATCAGTCGCGCTAAGTGTAAGACTGCTGGATTCCAGCTTTCCCTCTGCCAGCACATGGGCAGCATATGGAGAACTAAAATAGCTCAGTGTGGAAGCTCCTCGGGTGCCGGCTGGGAGCAGGCGACCCGCGGCATCGCCCCCTCCTCGGGCAGAGCCTGGAGACCAGCTCTCCTGCCACTGCCCGACACCCACCCAGGCTGGAGGATGGATACAGGGCAAGGATATAAACAAAAGAGGACTGGCGAAGGAGAGGGATCGATACGCCACCGAGAGCACAGGGAGAGCAGAGAGAGAGAGGTCTCAGGCCTCCTCCTGCAGGATTTTTCTCTGAACACGACAGAAGGGGCAAGGATTCCATTGTGTGCTTGGCAATGACAATAAAACAACAGAAAATATGTAAATAGTTTGAGAGGAAATAGCTGTAAAGCCAGAATGTTTACATCTCAAATCCTACTGCTACGAAGACATCTTAAATCTGTTTATCCGTTAAAAATCCCCAAAGCCCCTCAACACCTCTGAAGTGGAATAAAGATTTTTATCATTAGAAATGCAAATACAGGTTAATAAATAAAGATATTTAAATTGTGAAAACAAACTTTCAACATTACACACAAGCATAAGACTTTTTTTTAGTCCAATCTGTTTTTTCTTAACTTGCACTGTTGTGACATTACTGAATTTTGCATACAGTTATCTGCTGCTCTCCGCAGAAATACAGATGGTTTTTGTAGAAATAAACAGTCATTTATATGAAACAATTGTAAAATAGTTTATGGAAACCAGTGGTGTAATGCATTCAAATAAATGCCAGGCCTGGCTGATGGAGAGCCAAGGTGTTAAATCACACTGCTTAAGAATTCAGCTGTGGGAAACAGATAGTAAATCCAGAGTGACAGAATTTCCAGTGATGGCAAAGGTTTCTGACATCTAGTCCAGTACACAAAAACTACAGCAGTTCAAACCCATTTTACTTAACACTACCCTGACAGCCAGTGAAATTAAAGAATTTAGTCAAAAGCTGCTTAAAAAGAAACAAACACTTCATTCATGTATTGCTTTTTTTGTAGAACAGAAGACGTGGAGTGTAACCAGCAGCAAACCAGCCTTTGCAGAATATGAACAGAAGTGCTTTGTTTAATTGCTGCTATAGACTTTTACTCTTTTTGCATTAGCAATATATAGCTCTAAATAAAGCTGAAAGGAGAAAGAAATCATCGTGTTTGATCTATAATGCAACGTACCTAGAGCAGAAATACAACATACAGATTCTTTTATTTCAATCACAAATTTAGGAGATGTCAGGGGGTGGCTGTGGGTTGCTGGCAGGACAGGGCACGTTTGAGCCAACACCCCCAGTCCCTCCTGCAGCCTGGCAACTAAAACCTGGCACCAGAGGGAACGCCCTGTGGCCCAAGCTCAGCTGGCCATTTGTGATGCAGATCAACACGAGGTCTCTGCCTCCCTGGCCTGGATTACAGTGAGAAAGGTAGAAGGTGCTTTCTCCTGGTTAGGGTAAGGGGCAGTAGGGGCAATATAACCACCTGGGTGGGAGTGTCAACAAAGAGCTTCTAAAAAACTAGCAGGAAGGAGATGGTCCCTTGAATGTACCTGATGTAACAGCAGGATCTCCTTTCATCAGAGTGCATAAAATAAAAAAGTCTCTATTGTCCAAACACTGAACTGCAGAATTTAAAACGTCACAGAAGTTACAGCTTTATTACCAATCCAGAGCCACCAATAAAGGTATGATTTCAATACCAACAGCTCTAAAATAGACCGAGTTCAGTATTTCACTTCCACTTCACAAGCCAGGCATGAAAATCTTTCCCCAACCATTCGGGCTGATGTCTAGAATCCCATCAGCCCAAACGAACGGGACTAACGAGCTATTTCTATTCTGACAAACTATGCACAAACTTTATCCCTTTATGAGCCGTTCCACGTACACCAACACTCCCGTCCCCCCGGCACGTCAGCGCCTGCTCAGCCTCAGCAGGCTGGGGGGAAAGGGCTCGCTGAAATAAATTATTACCGCTGCAAAACAGAGATGGAGTTTGTAGGCAGAAGGAAATAATTTCAAGTTGCCTCCATCACGCCCTCTCTAGCACAGAGGGGCTCGCCCTGCACACACCGACCCTGCTGAGAACAGTCCGCTGCAAAGCCACCGCCAAGCGATCCCTCCTCCTCCCCACCACACGCCAGGGCAGAGAGCAAGAGACCCAGAGACAGCTCCGGGACCCTGGGCGCAGGGTGCTCAGCAGGGGGGAAGCCACGACCTGGCAGCAGCGGCCCCTGGGAGGGGCAGCCATGGGGCCCGACGGCCAGCTCCTGCCCAGGACTGGCTGGCCGGGGGGCGTGGGCAGCTGGGGCACATGCTGCACTCACACCTTTTTTACTACATTGCCCCTTTGGTGATCGTGGGGCAGCAAGCAGGAGAGTTTTGACCAAGGATCTGCAAATGCCAACGTTGTTCGTTTTAATTTACATCCTGCTAATGTAAACAGTTTAATGGAAGGAAATGTAGGATTTTGGAAGTATTTCCAGGTAAAGCCATTCCTAACTGGGGGCACAAGACTCTACAGGGATGCTATAATCATCCAAAACAAAGCACTGAAAGCCAAAGAAACTCAAACCTACCATTAAGCATAAAAGCATGCATGTAAACACAAGGAAATATAAATTAATTGGCTTTTTACTGTCACAGATGCTAGGGCTTCCATCTCTTGAAGAGTCAGAGCAAACATATGCATCGCCTACTCTAACATATTTACTTTTAAATTTAAGCTCCTGTTACCATCATTCAATGACAGTATCAAACTTTAATGAGAGTTTATTCTAATTGTGATTCGTTTTTTAAAAATGCCTTAATTACAGGTCTGTGGTTTTACATAGTTTCTTTTATCTTCTTAATTCTCCTTTTATATGTATGTAAATATATATATATATGCAATACAAATACACACATGCACACCCCTTTCCAGACGTTTTTTTTTCTGTCCCACTCCCCTGCCTACAAGCTGGGGGCTGAGGGACCAAAACCCAGGCAAGACCTGCAGCTCTCTCAGCAGCGAGGGCAGCCAAGGAACAGGACTCTCCATTTCCAGCCACCCCAGCCCCGTCAGCACGTTGGCCTGCGTCAGGACCGAGTTCAATGGTTCCCTCCTGGCCCTAACACCCACAGCCTGTCCTTTCCTCCCCTCCTGCGCCTCCCAACACCCCAATAACCCCCACAATGAACAGCAACAACAGGCCACCCAAAAGATAGTCAGGATTAGCACTTTCTCCCACACTCAGCTTTCTCCTGCCACATGCAACCACCCCCTTGGAGAAGCACCGCCACCCCTGCTCCGAAGGGCAGCTGCAGCTCCAGCTGCCCTGGGGGGACAGGGACACCCTGCCTTGTGCCAGGCAGGGTCCTGCGGGCTGGCCAGAGATAGGGTCCCCAGGGGACCCTGCTCACACTGGGCACAGGCTCACAGCAAGGTCCCACAGGAACTCCCACCACTCTGGCATCAGGTCTTAGTCTCCTGATGGAAGAAAAACATTTACTGATGGAGAGTAACAAGAGTATTTTTCATTAATGCCAACAGTCACCTCAAGGCAACCACGGAATCATAGGATTGTTTTGATTGGAAGAGACCTCTAAGATCACCAAGTCCAACCATCAACCCAGCGCTGCCAAGAACCGACGTGTAAGAGTCCAAGGAGCTGAATCTGTTCAGGATCTTACAAGAGTTATATTCTGGTTTGTGGGTCATTAAGGACATTTTAAAAAGACGCAGTGTTATATTTCTTTACAGACCTAATTTTCAATAATACAGAAGTCAAATCCGAGGTGGGGATGTGACAGGAAGCAGATTCCACGTTTGAAGCCTTAGGTGCAGTTTCAGAACCATTCTGCACAGGCAGCAGGGGCCGCGGGCCCTCGCTCTCACACCAGGTTTGCTGAGGACAGAAGCACGTCTGCCGTGCCGGCTGAGGACGGCCCGCGCCCCGGGGGGACCCCGCCACACACCGCTCCGGCTGTGCCCCTGCACGGCC
>NW_008632686.1:0-12776 GCF_000691845.1 Merops nubicus | reverse complement strand
ATAATTTATTATTAACAACAAAATGTTGAAACAAGCACTTTGGAATAAACTCTACACATGTGCACATCTCAAAGGGTAATAAACATTGACTGCCAGGCTGTCTGTGGTTCAGCTTTCTGTAGTACAGTATTCCCTTGTACATACAAACGTTGCTTACCCAATAAAGTTATTTTTTTTTCAAAATCTCTTTGACTGGAATACTGAGTCTCACCCTCTGCCAAATATTTCAATCATTACTGGCATCAGTTTTTTTGAAAAATTTCAAAGAATAAAGCAGCCTTGTCATTATTTACTATTAGGGAGAAAATATTAAACATACAGAAAATGTGTTTTACAAAGAAATTGAACACAGGGGCATCCCTTTCCTGTGAAAGCTGAAATGAAACCAGGGCCTTCACTGGACAATAACTGATGATCTCCAATTTGCTTTAAACATTTCCAGCAACACCAGAAGAAGCACTATGCTGAGGCCATGCAGTGATCAGGTGTGTCCTCTGTACATGAGAGCACTGGCCTTCACCCCTGAACTGTTTGAGTAGTTCTAATATCATCCACCCTAGCCAAAGGGTTGGTCTGCAGGAGTTATGATACCAAAAAAATGGGGCAGATCCTTAAGTGCAATACTTGGTATCTGAACCTTGTGATCAGGCACTTTCTAGAAACACTGGTACAAGGTGGCTTGTACCAGCCTCCTGCTTGGAGGAAGTTCAACCTCCTCCTGCAGCTATCAGTATGAGCAATTTCTGCTGCCAAAGAATATTTCCAAGCTGAACCTACCAAAAAGACAGAGGAAAAATACATCTTAACTCCTTTTCTATTCCTCCAGCACATGTTCATCAGGATTTCTGTGCTGACAGAAATGGATTTATATGGATGACTTCCCTGAAGAATAATGAATGACGCAGACTACCCACTGCTGAAGCGTGCAGAGAACTAACTCAGCACATTCTTATCTGAAAAACAGAGAGCAATAAAATCCTCCTCATGGAGCACCCTGCAAGACGTGCAAGCCCTGAGGCTGCAGGGTACTAATGCTATTGAAGGATGTGAGGGGCTGGTGCTATCACACCGTGCACACATGGCTATCACAGCTATAGAACCACGGCCTGACATGGTGAAGACACACGGGACACGTTCCAGACTTGCCCAGGAGTTCCCCTGGGAATCCTGCTTAGCCATCATAACTTCCTGTGCCCGAGATCCAGTAAAAGGATTCTCTAACCCTAGCTTGCAATAACTAAGCAGATGTTGTGATTGTACTAACCACTCATGTCTTTTTAGAGGCATTTATGACAATCTGCCTCTTGCTCCTAAACACCTGTATTTCCACCCTTGATTCAGGACTGTTCAAGCAGCAATCAATGTACAGTTAACATGGTCATGTAGTTCTGCAAACATCTGCTCCAAAATCTAAAGCTCCCGTTACAAACGCTGATATCCTTTACCACAAAGCATGGTGGGTATTAATGTCTCAATTTAAGGACACTCTGCTAAATCAGCCCTTAGCAAAGATGGACTGTATGTACCAGAAGTTCAGCAATTGTATCAAAGGGGTTTTTGCCTCATGCTAATGTGTGTTTTAGGAAGGTCTAACACCAAAAGCCTTTTGGCCCTTGTACAAAACCCCATTTCCTAGGATTATGTCCATCACAAACTCTTAGGAGGCTGAAGCCCTATGCCTAGTTTAATACCAACACGACCAAGTGGCCTGCAATGAGTCGAGTGCTGGCGGGGATGACAGGGAACCCTGCCAAGCACCCAGGAGTAGATACTGGGCATATGCCGACAGCTTCCCTGCTCCCCGCCTCAGCTCTGCAGCATCTGACCGGGCACAACTACTCACAGGGTAGCTGCACAGGGCCTAAGTTCTCTTGTTGGCACTCACAGAACAGAGCTGCCCAATTACTCATGGTTGAAGTGTACCAGAATAGCTGTATCTGAAGCAGTGCCACAAGCCTCTGTGCCAAGCAACCCTGTCTCCCCCTCCTCCACCACTATGACCCTGCTGCACCTCCTGACTGCAGGGCTGCTCTGACCAAAAACTCCTCTGCTGGGTGGTCCCACTGTTGGGAATATTATTTGTACAAGAAGACATCCCTCACATCTGTACACTCCTGAGTTTACATGTCAGTGTGCAAAGAGCCAGACAGAATCCTAGTATATTCAAGAGGCCTGGTTACTGATCTTCAGTTTCCTCCTCTCAGGGTTTTTAAAAAATAAGCAGAGTTCAGAACAGCCTGGGTTTATTTTTGGTCCTTTTCCTTAATAGTAATAAGGAAGATGTAATGCAGGTGAGCAAAACATAGAAAATAAGAGATGAAACAAAGCAGCTCACTTGTCAGTTACTAAGCATACACCTGTCTCACTGAATTAACACCCCCCAAAAATCTTACAGAGCAACAGCTGTCATTATCACATAGTATGAAACAACTTCACTACTACTGTTTCAACCTGACTATCAGATGTACTAATTTACTATCACAGTAAAAGGTACTATGTGATAGAAAAAAAAAATCACCACTCCCCACATGGAGTAAACTGGGTGAGCTCTTGGCAAAAATCAATGAGAACATGGAGCTCTGCTCCACAGCTACCAGAAGGTAAACTGGCTTCCACCAAATTAAGATGTTTCAGTGATGGAAAGGAAATCTATAAGATTCAGAGCATCACAGAACACTTAACACTGGCACAGAGAATAAACACTCCTGGATATTAAATAATTGAGAATTCATAGAAGACAACTTGACAAACAAAACCTTCTTCAAGCAAACAGATGAGAACCAGAAAGTCAGATAAACATAGTTTATTGTTTCAACAAATCTAAATATCTTCTTGTCATCTTGTTGGGTTTTTTATTTGTAAGGTTGGGTCTTTATTTACAAAAGGCCTAGTAGTAAATATTGTTTGAAAAGGTAGAATCAGACTGCTGTAGGACTTGTACCATACTACTTTCCAAATTAAACTACACAGAAAGGCCGTGCAGGATGCAAGAGTCTACAAAACACAAACAAGAAAGAAGATGGACATACCACACAAAGTACAGCAGGTAATGAAGTGGAAAGCAAAACTTTAGTATTCAAGCACTCTGTGTTATTTTCCCTCTCAGGGTCACTTTGGAAACAAGTTCAAATTAAGACCTATTCAGTCCAATACTAATTAGCAGAGTAACTGAAAACTCTTTGACTTTGTGATTAACACCTGGGTGTAATGGACCATTAAAACACTGCAAACCTTTACACCCACAATAATCCTGTGACAACAGTGAGATTAGCTTTACGTAAGTAAACCCTCACAAAGCCCTCACAGCTCTGGATCACAAGATGCAGCATGACTGGATACCAAACTTCAGAGGGCATTAAAGTGAAAAAGTGTTTTTAGAATCTACCTTAGAAAGATAGTTTGGAAGAAGCATCAGAAACAGTTAGAAACGAAGAAGAACAGGGCTAGAAAGTTGTCATCACAGATAGGAAGCAGCAAGCAGTACAGAAGAGAAGCAAACACTTATTGCCCTCAGCAAATGACATCTCTGGAGCTAACATGGCTTCTAATATATTTAAAATATTAATGTAAAGGAAAGTAAGTTCTGTAAAAAGCAATACACATTTATGCGATCTTCTTTATTTAAGCTTAAAAACCAAACAACAACAACCAAAAAAAAAAACAAACTCAAGGGATTGTTAAGTTTGTATACACAAGTTTTTCTCTTCTGCCCTAACCACCTCAACACCACAGCAGTATGCACTTTATCTGATAATCATAGAACTACCAAAAATAATTGCTTCTTGGGAAGACTTGGAAAAACGTTCACTTGTTTTAGTCTTTACTTTGAAGCTTGCTGAAGCTATAAATTCTCAAAACTAATTAGCTAGTACTTCAGATTCAAAATAGTCTGACTGTAGGTAAACATCTCAGGATTCTAAACACTAAAAAATGCAGGAAATACTGCTGTGAGATGAGCCTAGTGACATTACACCAAAGCTACCTGGACACTTCATATTTGGTGATTTAAAAAACCTTATGTTGTAAAAAGAATGCTAAATAGATTCCCATTAAATACTTTTGGTTAGAATACTATGACTCTAGCACTCCCTTTCTTATGAATTACAATAAACCTTCTATAAGTAAAACCATAAAATATACATTTTCATCTTTTTCTTTACTCATTTTTAGACTACCAACTGACAGATCTAAGCTCTTTGTGTAGATTATTCCAGAGAATGAGGCAAATTCAAATGCAAAGCTCTTGGATATAAGGGGACTGCCAAAGAAAATAAGTTACATTTAGTGTAAAAATTTTATCCACGTGAGCAACTTCATTGGTTTAGCACATGAACTGAAATGTGTTGCAAATTCTGCATCCACATGTACAATCCCCTAACAGTTTAGATGGAAATAGAGCACTACATGAAGGACTCTACCCCTGTTAACTACCCAAAGCTCCTAGATAAGCATACACATAAGGGTCTGTAAAAGAAGTGTTTTCTTTTCATCTTAAAACATTAATATTAATATTCTTGCTAAGATGCAAACCAGCACTTTGTAACTAAGACATCTGTCTACATTCTATCATAGCTCAACTAGTATCTGTATTTTATTTTTGCCTGCCATACACAATGATCCAAACACACAGCAAGTATATTCCCAAGCTACCAGGAAATTATACCAGACATTTTTTGCTCAAGGGCTTATTTAAGAAAAACAAAGACAAAAACTAGAGCAAATATTTCCCTGCAGCTTACAGTAAGAAAAAAATTGGTAATAAACCTAAGAAGACTCTCTCCTATCACTAAAGAAAAGGAAGCAAGTTTTTAAGTATGTCTAGATGTCCAGCAGAGATTCAAAGACCCACTCAGCAGCCAGGAATACAATACAAACCGCTTATGAGGTCATCCTTTACTATTTCCCAGTCCAAAAATACAATGCAAGATAATTTTTTGCCTTTTTTCTCCTCAAAGGAAGCCAATGGGAAAGCACACCAAGTGAGCTTGGTCATGCAGCAGCCTTCTTTTGGTTCAACACCTTAGCATCAGTTAGTCCAGTGAAACAAAGGAGGGGAATTTTGTAATTACTGCTTAACAGCAACGGGGCCAGAACAGGACCCTTCAAATCACAGCAAGCAAACTGAGCCTTGCACTCAGTTATTACCAAATAATCTCTGACCACAGAGGTCATGTGTTCTAACAAAGCAGCATTTCCATAAAACATTCTGATCCCTTACTTACTAGACAGGGGAAAGTGGTACAGTATGAAAGACAAGGAAGGCAACAAATCGGTGTTTAGTTTAGAGAAAAATGAGGAGGAACCAAAAATAAGAGGAATGTAGGAAAGAGCACAAAGCTAAAAAGCCCCTTCCTAACAGAAGAAATCAAATCAGGAAAATCCAGAAGTAAGCTTCTCAAATTTAGCACAGGATTAAGACATGCTTGATTTTGCCACCAATTTGTCAGTTAACTAGATTAGTTTTTAAAAGAAAAATCAGAGCACAGCAATACTTTGCAAAGGTTTGTGTAGAGATCCCCAGACTAGCCTTGAAGCCTGCAGAAACACAGCCTTGCCAGTTAAAGGTGTAAGCTGAGCAGCACAGGTTTTTGTAGCTAAGCTAAAACTCTGGAATTTACTGCTGATATCCTCCCAAGAAATATGGTAACAGTGTAGGGCAGCTCGGCCACCTGGGCAAGCTGACCTTGCTAGTATAAAAACTGGAGGAAAACAAGTTGTGTATGGCATTTTGTTACAACACAGGGCACCAGGACAGCAGCAGCACAGCAGCAAAGAGGTGAAGAGCACAGCCAGCCCTGCAAACAGAACCAATACAGCCAGCCATAACTGGAACTGGAAAGCTCACCCAGCTTCCACGCTGGGTGCTGCTAAGGGCAAATGATGCTCAGATGAGCCACTTGGCCGTCACCCCGAGCCACTAAAGCACCCAGCGCAGTACGAAACCAGGAGCGGTGTTCCCCTGGCTCAGAGTCACGCTGGTGGCATTCCCCACGTGGTCCTGTGACTTCAGCTAAAGCCAGCTCTGCCTTGTGTGAAAGCAGCTCTGTTCAGCACTGCTGCTCTGTGCTGTGCAGCTCTAGCTCCTCTGCCACCTCACTCAGCCATCTCGGCCTTGTACTCTTCAAGGTAGGACACAGTGGCCTCTGCAGATGGGACAGTCTTAACTGAGCTTCCTCACAGCAGGAGAGTTTGTCAGTGCACTCTTACTTACCCTTCCAGACAGTGAAACACAGAAAACATATTCCTAGGAAGTTGTTAGGAAGTTTGTTTCTTTACTGCTGTAGAGGGCTCTGAAACAGCACATACGTGTGAGCAAAATGCAAAATACTCTGAAAATAAAACTGCTAACCCACAGTGAATACACTATGTTTCCTCGCCAGAGTATTTTCAAGGCTGAAACAAGTTACTTTGATTTTAGGTCTTTCAACTGAGATTATTATTTATGGAACAGGTAGAAAGACTTAATAAAGCACTTCTGTTTGTGTTCAGAAATGGTTTTTAACTCAGCTTTTATTTCCTTGCTCCAGCTACTAGCCCAGAGTAAGGATAGGACAAGCAGTACACTACCAAAAGAACAGACAGTCAAAGAGGTACTCAAGACAGCACATGAAAGAAAGCAAAGTACTGGACATTTAGATGCAGGGAAATATTAGACTAGTAAAACAGAAACATAAGCAAAGATCAAACATTTCAAGTATTCCACACTGAACCCACACTTTTTTTTCCCTTAGCTATTAAAAGCTGAAGCACCTCAGAAGTACAGGTATTGGCCTATATCCTCCCCATTTGCCCAATTCAAAGCTCACAGAAGGCAGATGTTCAAATCTAAAATTAATCATCATTACACTACAAGAACTCTTTTCCCTTTTTTTGAATCAAAAGGTTTAAACTCCAATAGTCTTGACAACGGTGCACATTGTGCTGCATCACTTATTACAGAATTTGCTTCTTTACAAAACCCCTTGGTGTTGGAAAATCATCTTTCTCTAACAAAAAAGGAGGCCCTACTGCTGCAGAACCACACTTAAGAGCAACAACTCTAACTACTGGAGTGACAGATACCTTGCATCTGTCAGGGAAGCCTGACAAAGCACAGGGGAAAAGCGTGAATGAAATCCATCCACCTTAGGAAAATGACCTTGAGAAAGTGAGAAAGGTGCAGACTTGGCTGAAGCTGCCTCCTGCTCTCTGGTCTCCTCCAGCAGAAAGGGTTAACTGGACTGGAGTGTGTGTCCCTGTGCTCTTTCTCAGAGCCAGGCAGCTGGCTCAACCGCTAGAGATGGAGTCCAGTTTTCAGAGAAAGATATAGGCAAGCCAGAAGTATGGGCTGGCAAGCTCAAGTGTTTGGAAAAAAGTGTACAACTGAAGACTAAAGGCTCAGAAAAGGAGTCAATGAAGCAGTCTACACATTCTGGGCACATACCACCAGAGTGGTGGAAGGAAACAGTCAGCCAGTCCACATGGAAAATTCTCTGGGAGTGAGGGGCCTGCGTGTGGATACAGTCAGTGAAAAACACTGGGAACAGCAAAAGGGAGCAAAAAAAACAGGAGAATAATGATAATAAAGTACTTCATCCTTTGCAGCAGTTTACAGCATGTCTGGATACAACAACTCATATGGATGGTATCAATTAATATATCCAATTAAGACAAAAGCTATGAATGCTGACAAAAGCAAACAGGTTCTCCAGACAGTGGATTAAATTAACTCCATTTCAGAGTCTGGTTCTATACATCATCAATTCTGCATATAGTATTTATCCAGTGATTCCTTTAAAACAGATCCATTTCCACAACCACAAAGCACAACAAAATAAAACCATTATAGGTTTTAAGATCGTATTACTTGACCAAACATTAATGGTGGTGTTAAATGCAATGGAAGGCCCAATACTGTCATCTTTTAAGCCATCAATTTTTACTCAAAAGAATTAGTGAGACTCTGTCAGTTTGGGAACTGCAGTTAGTACTACAAGACTTTCAGTATTTCTTATACAAGCCTATTGGAAACCAATTAACAAGTATCAGAGAACAAGACCTATAAGAAATGAAATTAAAAAAACACTCAGAAAATTAGTGTTTCTGTAAGAATATCTTGGATCTTTTTGAATTAGAAGAGTATGTAAACAGTACAATACTAAGAGTTTATTAAAAAAGAAAAAGGTGGTGTTATGCTCTGGAAAAAGATTTCCAAGCCAACTAAGTTATTTTACTGTAATGGCACCTTACTGTGTAACAGGGGACTAATCCATTGAATGATACCCTCTCATTTATTCTAGCCCTACACACAATATATTTCACTCAGCTATATGAGCACTGCATAACATCAGAAAAATTATGATACAGAGGTACAGTAAAGGTACAAAGTATTCTTGGTATGTTCCTCCACCTCCCTGCCACAGCACACCACCACTGCAGTGATCTCTTGCTTTCTGATTTATTTCCAAGAAGCCTGACCCCTTTTTGTATCAAAGAACACAAAGATAAAGGCTCAGATTTAGAAAAACAGATGGGTTTCTATCCAGAGGTATCAGATACTGACTGATCCCAGCAGAAGGTAGGTAACCAAATACTTTTGAAGAACTGCACCTAAATTTAAACAGGAAATGAGACATTCTCTCAAGTTAGGAGCTAATATTCTAATAATGAAACCCTCTCTAATTAGAAAGAAAATTTAAGAAATAAAATTGGCCTGTAGCATCTCCAACAAAAGAGCTCTCCAGAGGTAACTGGACACTGGCTGGAAGCTGTGTAATTTTCACACGTATTACAACATCCAAAAAGTCAAAAGCAAAACAGATACAAGGAATGTCATGAATCATTCTTTCTCATGTATGAGATACTAACAAACTCACTGCTGATAAAACCCAACTATCTTGGTACCATTATCCTGTAACTATTCCAATGCTGACATCTATTTCCTCTGTCTGAATCACTGCAACTGTTAAAAATACATTTGTTCTAGGCAAGCACAAGGAGAAACCAATGCCATACTAACAAACTCTCACTTGCAGCTGCAGAGGGCAGGACTAACTCTTGTTTAACTGAACAAAACACCTCCTTTAAGTAAGAAAGCCACTTTTTTTGGTTGGGTAACTGTTTACAAACCATGCCTAATCCAACATTAGGATTCACTTTAATGGTTATAGAACTTTTTTTCTCAACATTCAGCAAAAATAAAGTATGTAAGAAGCAGGACCACAGCACCTCTTACAGCCTCCACTTGTTCATGCTTTTAACACCCTCCAGAGCAACTAACACTGCAGTGGTCTTCCAACCACAGGAACCAACCTACATCACCACCACACCACAAGGTCCTTAGCTGACAGGTATGCACTTGCTGTATTACACACCAAAACATTAAGTGCCTGAATTATCTCAAAAGTAGTGTAAACTGTAAGCACCATAACACCACTCATGTTAAAAAAAAACTAAACCCAAATAACTTCTAGTGGTGTTTTCCAGATATTTCTAAGAACAGTGCTCCTGGTGACTTCTGTAAGAACACTTCTCTATAGCTTTTAGAAGCTCTAAGAGTTCCAACAGCTACTACTCACAGATCCCTGGTTCTCATGTGAAGTCAGTCAGTCACTGAGAGCTTGAAAAAAAACCAAACAACAACATTCTGAAGCAGTATTTTGCTTTTGAAGTCACATGATTACACATTTTTCTGTCACATTTCCTCATCATATGGTAGTTAAGACTGAAAGGAAAAAAGATAAATACTAATAAAGTGGAAAATACCAAAGGTAAGTTATATTGATGATTAGTTGGAACTCTATCTTTTAGATGTTTTTGCAAGTGAAGACACATGTTCAATAGGTGGATATTCAAAGTGAGCAGGACTAGAAGTTAACACCAGTTTCCACAGTAATTCCACTAGAGATGGAATCTATCTGCAAAACGTGAAACATTTTTTCCTCTCTTTCCATCCTGGAAACTTCAAGTCTAAGTAGCAACCAATCATAACACATTTTAGTCCCTCCAAAATGTATTTTAAATAAAAAACACCTTCCACTGTAGTTACATATTTATAAAATTATTTTTATTTGTAAGCCAGTCTTTTTACACACACCTCTAGTTTAAGGCAGTTTTTTTATTGTTCCAACTACTAACTGCATCATTTTAAATTTATATCTCCCATGTGTGGTTTTTTTATACATACACAAAAAACTCCTCCCAAGTAAAATACAGTGATGATGGCACGTGGTCAAAGAGGCATAAAGAAAAAGCCAAATTCAGTGCACAGTGCTTATGCATGGGAATGTTCTCTCAGCAGCTTTCCATTTTACATACATTTATCTCACAATATGTATCAGATATCAACTTATACTCCTGTTCACAAAAATCACTAATAAAGTTTAATTTCGAGACTATATTTTTTGAAATCACCTTGTTCTACTATTAAATTTGCCTTCCAACTGCCAAATGTTTTTACCCAATAAATGCTCTACATGTTAAACACATGGTTATAATTGACAAGTAACATAATTTATATGTAGCTTAAGAAATAAAATCAAGTATGAAACAGAGTATGCTTCAGTGAAAGCAACACTTAAAATTCTTATTAAAAAATTCCACAAGCACATTCAAGTTTTTTTTCAACAAGTTCAATTCCACCAAGTTTTCCACCTTTCTCATTATTACTGATGCAAATATTTGTAATTTTACTTGCACTGAAGTAGGTGACAATGAAAATATGAGTTTCAGAAGGATGCGAATTTAAACTCAAATGTGACAACATAGAAGTCTTTTTCCACAAATTAGTTATACAAGCTGAACACCAACAGTAAAAACTTTTAAAGTACTAAATATGACTGAAAACTATAAGCAGAGTAAAAGGATGCCCATCACTGTGCAGTGCTCCTGAAGAACAGCTGTCAATAAGCTGCTCACATGCTGATGTATCTACCCAGCCATCCATAAACCTGCATTTTATCACACCTATAGAAACAAAAGATTTATTTCTCTGTAAAGACTTACAATATCCCCCCAAAAAAAGTACAGTACAGGGAATTTTTCTGCACTAGTGTAATTTTTATATCACCAGACACTTAACAAAAGTGTTACTCCCTGGCATCACAGTAGTGGGCAACATGCCAGTCAAAACGATGATTAACTAAAAGTCACCATAGAAATTCTTCTAACAGTCAGAGTTTTCAATAAACAACTTATAAAACAACGTAAAAATGTTCCTCCTGTGGTTCCTAGCCAGAAAACACTCTACAGCCTCAATTAAAGTACCAGCTTTACTGCACAACTGCTACCTACTCCAGCTTGGCAACATGCAAAATGAAGTGGAAGGAGTTAAAGGATGGTCCATTTGCTCAGAACACAACATTATGTGATTGGCATACGATCCTTAAACTGTCTGTCATGTGAACGAAGACGTGTATTACAATCCTCCTTCCCAAGCAAATGTATTCACAATTTTGTTTATGAGCATGACTTACAGTAGAACGAACCCTTATGCTTCTCAGTGGAAATCTGAGAAACTATTTACAGTCATCCAATTTTCCAGTAAGTTCTACATATCATGATTCAGCCTGCGTTACACTATACATCCTGCAAACACATCACGCGGACGCAGAACTGCACAGAGTGCCTGCTGAGCTCCCAAGTCTCCTCTCGGCCAACCACCACTACTTCCATTAAAAAAAAAGAAAGAAATTTACCAAGGTCAACACGGGGCCAAAAAAAGAGTTTTCAGAAGAAAGCAGAACATACAAAAGAAACAAGAGAACAGCCACAAAACGCACGCAAGGCACAACTCGCACACGCTTACATTTGCAGCATGACTTCGTTCAGAAACACGCCATCCACCAGCGCCACATATTCCTCCAGGTTGGTCCCGTTCCCTCCAGCTAACGGTCCAAACGTCTTCACCTAAAACATAATCATCACCACCGTGACACTAACTCCACCTTATTCTCTGCCGCAAGGCATTTGTCTTCAAACAATGAGCAACTAAATGAATAATGGGTGAGGAAAAAAATGAAGGCTTACCCAGGTGACAAGAGGGCTAGACATGAACTGCTCCAGAAGGGGTGTGAATATTTCGTTCTCCATTTTACAAAAAAAAGGTTAGCATCAATGTAGCTCCTCCGAGGCAAAAAATATGAGAAGTCCTCTGCTGTAGCAACTCTCTGAAATGCTCCAATGATTTAGCTGGAGTAAGCGAACCCCATTTTTACCAAGCAACTGGCAACTGGGATTTATCTTCCTCTTTCAAGAAAAAATGCATTTGAAAGTCCATCTATGCGTATTTCAGCCTTTCCATTGATGCCTCTCCCTTCCTACATACCGAAGGGGTAGAAGGAAGGAAGGAAAGAAAAGAAAAGAGGGAGGCTGCCTAGCTACTGGGATTCTGCATCGCACAAAAAAAAAAAAAAAAAAAAAAAAAAAAAAAAAAAAAAGGAAGGAAAAACCCGCTTCAGCAGCCGCAGCTCCGCAAAAAGGAAGGAGAAATTCCAGTAAAACTCTGCAAGCCCATCCTGCCCCTTCCCCACAAAAAGACCCCAAATCCCAGGCGACGGGAGGCCTGGAGGGGCAGAGACCCCCACCCCCACTCACAGCGAAGCCCCCCAGGCTGCTGCTGCACACAAGAGCACCCCTCTGCCCCCCGCCCCGCAATGGCACCGGCAGCCCACCGAGAGGGACCCAGCCTCCGGCAGGGATGCGGCGCTGCTCTCAATCAGTTCCCTTTTCTAACCCCTTCCCTTTTCCACCAAACTACGCCGCAAGGCAGGGACAGGACCGGCACACGCCGCCCAGCC
>NW_008632685.1:0-527 GCF_000691845.1 Merops nubicus | reverse complement strand
GGAGAGAGAGAGTGAACCCCGCCCGGGTTGCTCTTAATATAAAGTTTTTTATCTTTTAAATCTCCCGCGAGAGTCTGAAACTTCGGGGAAAGAATTCTCGTGAGATTTCCCAAAGCCTGCCGGGGAGGTCGGGCATTGTAGTCTTCAAAAGCCAAGAAAGAGGACTCGCTTCACACAGCTGTGCAGAGAGACATCCCTCGAGGGTGCCTGTGGGGTGGATGTCTCTCTCTGGAGGCCAACCCACCCCTCCCCAGGACAGCAGCTGACCACGGCCTCTCTCCATTTATCAGCACATGAAACCTGCTGGCAGCACCGGTGCTGGTGAGAGGGAGGAGCGCCTCGTCCTCGGCCCTCCCCAGACCACTCCGGTGCACGGACAGGTGAACTCTGAGACATTCTATGTCTGGACCACGTTAGTATCTATCTATTTGTTCTCCATTTAATTATGTCTCAGGAAGAGTGAAAGCACTGAAATTTCTGTTGGCCTTCCTGTGAGATACGGGTTTTCAGAGAGAATAGGGAGGGAA
>NW_008632684.1:7175-13445 GCF_000691845.1 Merops nubicus | reverse complement strand
TCAGGGCAGCAAGTTGAAAGCCCTTATATCTTGAGCCTGTATGCACACTGGCCATCCCAAGCAATAATAAATAACTTGCATTTACCCATATGAGATCAGCCTGGGAAACAGGCATTTGAATAGTTCATTTAACTCTAATTTACTGGGCAAAGTTAATGTTTGCATAGGGTTTTCAGACAAATTAATGGCTGTTTACGTAACACTTTCATATAAATTACAAGGCATAGGAATACATAAATTTCCCTTAAAAAAGAAAAAAGGGAAAAAAAGTGATTCCTACAAATATAAATTCCCTTGATAACAATTTATATGGATTTTCTCTTTGAAAAACTCTGTATTTTCAGGTGTCTGGCGTCAGGCAGCTCCGGCTGAGATGCATCTTCCAAAAGCCAGGGGACTTTATCAGAGTAACAAATGTTCTGTTAAAAGACATAAGAATTTGTCTGTTAATTTATATAAACTCGTAAGAAGGAATTTTTGTCTTGGAAAAGGGAGAAAGGAATGTGACTGCACTAAAAACATCTGATGTTTTATTTGGCTGTCTCAAGCAAATTCCAAGGCTTCTAAATGACCCAAGACAAGTCACTAAGTCATTGGCAGTTGTCACAGTACATGTTGCTGCTTCCTAAGACACTGCCCTCACAGTCTTCATGTGCCTTTCAAAAGGCAAATTCTTCTAGGACAGAAGAAAGGATATGTCCAGAAAAAGGCCTTGAGGATGATGAGACAAGGTTTGGTGAAGAACTGGCCTCTTCCAACAGTTCTAACAACACAGAAGTTGATTTGGAACCAGCACTGACACAGGTGCATACATATGTACAAAGTCCATTCTTTTGTAACAGGAGCCCACAAAATCCAATAGCAACAGCTAGAAGCAAACCTGGGATGGCTACTGATGCAGGTTGCTCAAACA
Source organism: Merops nubicus (assembly GCF_000691845.1). Lineage (NCBI taxonomy): Eukaryota > Metazoa > Chordata > Aves > Coraciiformes > Meropidae > Merops > Merops nubicus. The sequence goes on along the minus strand of NW_008632684.1, from coordinate 12,532 downwards.
AACAAATGGAAACAATTCTGCCATGGAAAAAGTACAACTGTTTTGGGAACTTCCAAAAGGAGCAAACTCCTAATACCATAACAAAGCAATAATAACCATATAATAATAACCATAACAAAATAAAACCTCAAACCCCAAAGAGATTACTAAAATCACTTGAGTCATCTTTCATATAACAGCCCAGAAATGCTAGTATTCCCTGTTGTTATGCTTGAAGAATTAACTTTTCACTGAGCTTTTCTCTCCTCTACCTAGAAGATTTCATTACTCTGCCTAACTTCACTTGATAGGTTAGTTTTGGTTTGATTTTCCCCTAATCTATATAGAATCCTTCACTATATTTTTATTAAGACGGGGGCTTTTGGTCACCAGAAATAAAATGAACTATGGCTTTATACCCTGAGGTCAATGCAGTGTATTAAATATCTTTAATACTGACAAAAGATGTGGCAACTAAACGTGTGGTTCCATGTAATAAGTCAAATAAGAGAAAGCAAGTTATTTGTAACTTGGATCATTTAATTGATGTGATTTACAATGCAACACTATGAACACTTGCACACATCTAACTAAAAGGGATAAGGGACATGCAACTGAACAACCTTGGGAGGGACCTTAGCATTCCCTTTACTTGTAGAAGGTATACCAGCATACACTGACAGAATATCTAGATTTTTATGGCCTAAAATTTTTTTAGTCTGTTGAGAGTGGCAGCAAAATAGAAATGCAAGTAGGTATTACACAGTGCCTGTGCTCTGTTGTAACCATACTCCAAATCAATCAATTTTGAATTGTTTAAAAACAAGGCTCCAAGTCTTATCCATTACTAATTCATCCTCACATGTTCTAAGATCACTATCTCTTCACCTCTCAATGCTATACTGTGTTTCAAAAGAACACCTACTTGGAATGACAGAAAAATGAGAATGTGTATTGTGATGATATCAAGGCACGTATTTGCCCTACCACTGGTAAGGTTCAGGGATATTACTCCTGTACCTCTCCCTTTCTCAGTGAGGGAAGAATAGTTAACTAGAATTCACAAAACAGTTAGTCATAGCTTAATAAAGGTGACAAATTTTTGTATGTCATATGTATTTTTTTGCAATTAGGCACAGTGGAAACTCATCTAAAAGATCACATTTTGCTAAAGTCCAGTACTGTTCTCACAGACACAAAGAATATGAAATAGGGGCTTCATGTCATACATCTGTTTTAGTTAATAAGAACAAGGCTTCTAAATGACCCAAGATGAGTCACTAAGTCACTGGCAGCTGTCACAATACCATGTTGCTGCTTCCCACACACTGTCTTCACTGTCTTCATGTGTTTTCCAAAAGGCAAATTCTTCTAGAACAGAAGAAAGGACGTGCCCAGTTAAAAGGCCTTGAGGATGCTGAGACAAGATTGAGTGGAGAACTGGCCTCTTCCAAGCCACAGGGATTCGATTATACAGGAGGCCATGGCAGGAGAGTGATGCCATGATCTCTTTCTATTTATACATGTGAAGAAAACAAAGAATCAGACTCACTTGCAGTGCTGAAACTCAGAAATAACTCTTCTGAAGGTAGCAGAATGACAGCTGGATAATGGCTCTTACTCTCTTCGGCTCTCTTCATGAGTAAACTCTCAGCCAACACATCACTCAAGTATCTTGTTAAAAAAAGGCCAAGGGAACTTTTTGTGGCATTTTAAAAAAATACTCACTGAGTGGCAAAATATTATTATAGGAAAATTGAACTTGCTGAATGTAGTGAAACAGATGTGCTGATTGATACCAGACAGAAGCCTATAAGTTCAATGTTTTTTCCAATCATCTTTTTCCAACTAGATACAGAAATCTGATCATCTAGCTCTGGACCTCCCTCTATATAGTTCATTATTAGACAGACATGCTTTATTAATTTGTACTCCTAAAATACAGGTCCCTGGAATTAAATATCCAGAAGAAGGCAAAACTTCTATGTGACTATTAAATGTCTGCTGTAAAAAACAAAACAAAACAAACAAACAAAAAACCATCACAAACCAAAGCACCATCATCACAAACAGAAGAGAAAGGAAACAGTTCCTGAGGGCTGCAAAGAGTTACAAAACACTGATCCTAACATTCATGACATATAAACTGTTAAAATCTAGAATGAAAGAGAATTAAGAACATATGCATGTAAGTAGGATCTATGAGGAGAGTTCTGTAAATTATAGTTATGCCTCAAACACCTCCTGGAATTCTTTGTAGGAATCAGCAGATCCACAGGCAAAAGGACTCAGGCTGATAACATCTGATTTCCTGAAGGCAATAAGGAATGGTGTCCCTCATCAAGACTATTGTAGAAGTTCAGGGGACATCCTAACATGCTGAGTAGCCATTGACTGGAGGAATCCAGGACTTGGAGAATCCCTGAGAGACCTGTGCAAAGGCTTGTAACATTTCCTTCACAGGATCAGGAATGTTACACTAACAGGAAAGGGGGGGATAAAAATGAGCTAAAAAATGTGCCTCGTTACTCATAATATAGGAACTAGCAGATTGACTTCACAATGGACGAGCAAAATTATGCACAAAGGAAAAATCAAGACAGAAAAATACTTCTCTTCTAGGACTATGAAACAAAGAAGCACCAGCTTTGGCTAACCACCCTTCCTTCTCTCCTCCTAAAATAAAGGACTAGCCTGATCTTGAAAGATTGAATCGATCAGAATATTTTCAATCACACCTTCACTTAATTGATCAAAGATTTTGGCTTTTAAAGGTTGAATTTATACTCTGGAAATCTGCAGCCACTGTATGGAACAATACTGAAAGTAAGGGGAAAACTGTTTTCATTTTTAAAAAGCTGTTTCCACGGGTGTGTGTAAAGTGCATCTTGGACTGCTCCAAAATTAATTGTAGCTGTACCATTTAAAGCATTATTTCATTCAAAGAAATATAAACAAAGTCTATATGTTTCAGGAAGGGAAAACCAGAAGACACATTAATACTGGCAAGCTTACTGTCATGAATGTTGCACTTTGCGTGAACAACATATTTGGTAGGATTCTAGGGAGAAAAAAAATATGTGTTAAGCTTTAACTCCTCTGAAAGTTTTTCATTTTCTTTTTTTCCCCCATGAATTCAGTGTCTTGCAACATAATTTTTGTACGGACACTATTTATATAGTTAAGCAGAGCATTTACATATACGGCAATATGAAAACAAACCACAGGGAGGTTACTCAGGTGCAAAGAGCCCTGTAATCTTTGAATAAAAAATTGACCTTCCACATGATATAATTAATTGTTTGCTTTCATTCGATTTTCTGCACATTCTATTCCTCTCCAAGTTTTCTGAAGACTATCCTCAACCAAGTGAAGCGACTAGGGTATCATGCAAGCGTCAGAAGTAACGTGTGCATCATTTGCTGACAGTCCTGAAGAGGGCATAGCTGCACAACGCACTGCTACTTCTCTCCTGAAACATTCAGAGACACATTCAACTTTGAAACCAACAGATCGATTAATCTATCTTTCTACATTCCCCTTTGTCAAACTGTTAAAAGATTAGGACAGAAAAAGAGCATGCAGAGTTCTGAATCTCACCTCCTTGGTCTTCCACAGAAGTTATTTAAATACATTTCTGTGCAATTCCCCACTAAGTTAACAACCTACAGATAAAATAACTTAAATTACAGTTTCAGTCATGTCAATATCTATCAAGAATTGTATGATTGCACTACTTACAGAAATTTCATAGCAAAAGACCTAAGTGTGATCCCTAAATGAAAGACATTATTCCACTAATCAGCCAGAGCAGCACTCATGATGTGAGCCACTCCTAGCAACCAGACCTACACTTCAAACAAATGCAGTCTAAATTACAGGCACATATTCAAGATTCTGCTATGATTAATGAAGATTAACAGGAAAAGAAAATGCACTAAGCTAAAACTGGATTTTCAAATATAGCATATTAGACTGTGTATTGGTAGAACATCTATCATAATCCAATGAACAAACTCCCCTAAGTTAACATATACTATTTGGAAACAGATAAAAGTATTTCTTCACTGTCTCTTTATAAAACAGCATTCTAAATTACCTGAATTCATTTTTATGCATTTCAGCTATTTTCTTCTCAAGCTTTTGTGATTGCTTGGGAAAAATCTTGAAGTCGCTGATGTAATTCTCCGGGTGTTCATCAGGATCATAATCACCAAGCTCAGCTAAACAGATTGTGAATATAAAACCAGAAAAATTCGATTGCAACAGTAGTTAATACAAAAAAAAAAAAAAAAAAAGAAGTCAGTAAATACAGCATAATTCAAGATACTTCCATGATCAGTAAGAATGCAGCACCTCTCAAGAAATGCTGCTTTAAAGAATTGATGATAGTTAGCTGAAACAAAAAATATTCTTATAAATGCCACTTCAGTCAATGAGTTTCAAGGGAAGTGCATTGTTTATTAACTGCAGTAGTAACTTGTGTTTGCTAAACTATATTCTGTGGCAAAGACATGTTATCTGAAACAGAGGCATAAGTAACGTTGCCCCTCTAAGTATCTGTCATTCTGGTGTCAGGCAGAACTAAAACAACACACTTCAGATTCTCATCCAATTTATTATACCAATTTATCCTCCTGATACAGACTCATTTAACTCTGTTCTAGTAGAGAAACACAGGCTGTAACATTATTTAAGGTGGCTCACAGTATTTGATTCCTCTTCTAAAAGATGCAAAAGTTAGGTCCCCAAACATGGCATTTGGTGTTTTAATTTTTTAAACAATCCTCTTTTAAAAAAGGTGTGGATTCAATCTTGGTTTGGATATGCTGCCTTAAAATGCGTTAAGAGCTTCATTCATGTTAAGGCAGAACAAAGGGAACCTCTACACACATGAGGTTCCTAATCAGACATCTATTTCTCTGTGTGCAATCCAAGACATATACCTAAATTTGGCCCTAAGGATATGATGGAGAGAGAGAGGAGAAGAATTTAAAAAAAAAAGAGAGAGAGAGAAAAAAAAAATCACACAAAACAAAACCACAAACAGATACAACAACAAAAAAACCACCCCCCCGCTTTTTTTTTTTTTTTAATTACATCTACTACTTTTGCCACAGATTCCATAATCACACAGGTGTTTATCACACATAAGAAAGGGCATTGAGTGTTATTTCTTACTGCTTATTTCAAATGAATACACTACATTTCTTCAGGATTCAGAATGGAATTTTGCTTTGTTTATATCAGGAATCTAACATTGGTGCCATATTTTTTCACTTAAATTCTAAGACTACCTGTTGGTTTTATTTGTTTGGATTGTTTTTTAAGTTCCAGTTTGGTTTTAGTTGGCTAAATGGCTGAACTACTTAAAACAC
>NW_008632684.1:1041-7112 GCF_000691845.1 Merops nubicus | reverse complement strand
ACATTTTTGAGTTTGTCTTTATACTGAAGACATCTACGAGTTGAGTATTTAAAAAAGCCTGCTGCTTGTACTTACCTTGGACAATGCAGGCACCCAGGTAGGCAGCATCAGAAAAAGAACACAGCAAACGGCCATGGAAAATGTCTCTTTTTATTTGTAGATATAAGAGGTATCTGAAAGGTAGTTTAAAATATTAGGAAATCATGTGGCATCTTTTTGGAACAGATTTAACTTATCGGTATAAAACTATCTGTACCAGTCCTCTGGATCTCTGTCTTGTGACCTTAAATGGCAGGAAAAAGAGGCATAGCACAATCACAGAAAAAAAAAAAAAAAAAAAAAAAAAAAAAAAAAAAAAAAAAAAAAAAAAAAACACCTACATGGAAACCAAGAGATTTTTCTCATTAATAGTGAAATAATGACAGCAGAAGTAACAAAAATCCACCAAGAAGTAGCACAGAGAGTGCTTTATTTAAAATGTACAGCTCTTAAGATGCTCATTAATAACATGAAATAACTTATAGTTTGCTTGGGCACAACCCCTCCCATTAAAGAGGGTTCACAAATGGAAATCTCTGTCTATATCACTGCAGACAAAATAGCACACTGACCACAGTCAATGAGGTTTTGAGGCAGAAGCAACTCCCTGAGTCCAAGGGTGGTGGCAGGCACAGGAGACCTGCCTGGGGGGAGCCTCTCCCATTCCTCTCAGAGCTGTTCTTTCTCCAGAGAAACAGAGGAAAAGAAAATAAAAGGCTTCTTCTACCTGTCCTCCATCTCCTATCACAGAGCAGCATTACTGCTACTAGTAAGAGGAGAGGCACAGCTGCAAGGCCAACACTTTCTCTTTTGCCTTCTCCCCTAAAGAGCAGCCTCTCAGAGATGCACCAGCTTACAGCCCAGAGACCCACTCACAACTCCTTTCCCAGCCACCGAAGCTTCACCCCTCTGGTTTTCAAAACCAAACTGCTGAAGTATTGCTTTAGCCCCATAAAGTCAAATATCCAGAGGGTGCTATCAGACTCGGTGACTTCTGCAGACCTTCACGACATTCCTCGATGCTGCCAGTCCTCTCCAGCCTTGAGCTACACTGTAGCTGATAAAAACAAGCTTTATGAATAACACTGATGTCAGACATACTTTGCCCAAGTTAATTGGTTCTGTGTGTACTATGAGCTCCTGCACTGAAGCTTACAGTGAGTTGTAGATTGAAGCAAGACTGGAATTATTATCTGAAGGTCAAGAGACATTTTCCTTCTTTCCTTGGATTCTTACTAAATGCTGCATAAATGCAAGACAGTTACCACTGAGAAAAGCAATTGTTCTCATTGTGAATACATCCCTTCACTGCATTACGGTGCTACAAGTTTCTACAAGAACATCGTACTTCAAGGCCTCTTTTTATTTTGCAATCCCTTTTTTTTTCCCCCTGTATCAGCTCACTATTTCTCTTCCATAATTTGGTATTGCTACAGTACAGGTAGATCCTAGAGAAGAGGTGCACCAGGGTGAACCAAAGGCCTCAGAATAAAAATTCTTCATCTGCAATAACAGCCTACTGGAAAAGGCAAGAAAGCAAAGACAACAGAAAAGAGACAGAAACCCCTCAGAATGCAGGCAAAAACTCTTCTCTGTGCATTCTACCAAAATTCAATATAGATAAATATGGGAGTTTGAGTGGATTGCGCACACTTTCTAAGCATTTCTAAGCAAATTGTTTATCAGTATCAAAGTTCCTCAATGTTCTTATCATATTTCTCCATCCACAACAGTCTCAATTATCTGAGCTAACCTTAAACAACAAATGCATGGCTTTAATTTCCCCAGAAAGAAGTCAAAGAGGGATAAATATTTGGTTTATACTAGCTTCTTGCTTAAGACTGCTTATAATATGAAACAACCAAAATTTGTCAACTCTTCGCCTGAAAGTTAGCTTCATTACAATAAAAATGATACATACTGCTCCAATCTAAATTGTCGGTATTTGCATTTTGGTAAATTACATGAGCCTAATAAAAAAGTACTATTATCCATTCCCTCCAGCTAAATTGCTGCCTCTGTAAGTTGCTCCGAATAAATTTAAAAAATCAGAATTTAAAAGGTGCAGGAAATTTCCATTATATTTTTTCCATAACTTCAGCATAATATATTTTTCATTGTCTTGTCCACCTAGCTTATCAGGAAATCTTTTCTCTCTGTAACAATTAAAAAAAAAAAAACCCAAACAAATACATATTCAGTTTTTTTCTGAGAGGTATGTTAACCGAAAATAAAGTAAGCAGGGGAGAAATTTTAGGGGAAAAGAACATTTAGGCCTCAAAGCTAATTTCTTCCCTGTGATCATCCTAGGGTGACAGAGCTGAACATAAGCCATCATATAGGCTAACTTCCACCAGAAACATAGGCTATGGATATTATTCATCTGTCTTTGCTTTAAAATACCTAATCCCTAGCATTTGTTAGTCTGCAGATGCTCTATTTCCCTCCCTTATATGAAAGGGAGTTATCCCAATGTTTCACTGGGTGTTTTGGGGATGGGAGGTTGTCTTTTAAATTGTTCATATACCTTTCTATAACACTAATAGTAATTTCAATACAAATACTGAAATTTATTTTTTCTGTCACTAAGGTTCTGTGCTACTGAGTTGCTGCATGCATTTAACTATTGAAATCCTGAATCCAAGAGCTCAGTTTTGTACTTTCAAAGAACATTTCACCTCTGAGAAGGAAAAAAAAAAAATTCTCCAAGACAGAAGGCAGCAGTCAAGAGCGGGAAAAGAGGCACAGAGAACTGTGATTCACAGTGGAGACTGATGAAATTGTTAGCTGGGACACAAGAGAAGCACTTGCACTTAGAAGGGCAAGGGAAAATCCATGCAGAGCAGAATCAGAGAGTCAATATACTTTTCAGAGACAACCTACACAGCAAGCTGCATGGCACACTGTTCATCTTTTTAGCAATGCGGGTAGCCTGGAATAAGACTACAACATTAAAGAGTTCTTTAAAATGAAGGAGATACATGCACTTTGGACTGAAAGCCAATGTCACAAGCTTTGCCAAAGGTTGGCTCAATCTCAGACACTTCCTATAATCCTGAGAAATTTAGGCCCCAGGTCAGCAAAGACCTACGAATTTGTACCTGACTCCTGAATTCAGCAAGATTTTTGCATGCATTTAAAATTGTCTACACTTACAGAAATCAGATCTTACAAAACCTACAACTGCAAAATCACATCTGACTATGCGGCTTCTTGTGTCCTTCCACTACAGCTGTTTTTTCCATGCCCTAGCACAACTTTACAGCCTGATCTACATCCTTAAGTACCCAGCCTTACTAGCAAGCTAATGAATGTATGCTTCAGCATTTATACTCACAAATGTCTATCATTGGAATAACCTCTTTTTCATCTATTATCTGCTTGCATTACAGATGACTCAACTCCAGGTTAGCCAAGCCCTTCTCACAACTGCAGATGAAGGGTCAGCAATATCTATTCTTGGTTTTAAGCAGGCTTCATGACCCCCAGAGATCATGCTGCTAACTGCTAAACAGCCTGTTTCTCCGTTTTAAGACATTTAATGAGGCAAGAAAGCTTTCCCACAGCCAGACTTTGTGGTGTGCCCATCTGGTGGGCTTGCATTTTTTTCTGGTACTCAAGTAACTTCACTCATTTTATTCCAGTAACAACTATTTCTCCCAGTGTTGTCACAGCCCTTACGGCTGACAGACATGGTCACCTCAAGAGATCTAGCAATGTTTCAGAAATTATAACTTCAGCATGGTGTCCAACTTAGACTGCTCTGCTCTTTCCCACACTACTGTGCATACTCAGGTATGTGTTTACAGTATTCCTGGATAGGATCCCCTCTTCCCCTAGCAGAATTTATGAGTTCTTTATGTGTATTATTCTGGACAATAACTTTGCATTTTGTCTTCTACAGTAGATATCACCAAGTACATTGCAGGAGCACTAGTTTCCTGCCAAAGTCTATAAATCTAACCTAAACAGTAACCAGTACATACTAGTATGTAATACCGCAACTAAGAGAACATCTTTTCTACACTTTACAGTGTCCCCTAGATAAAAAGTGTAATACAAAATAAAATTATATTCTGTAAAAACATATTGCTTGTCTACTTACTAATATTTGAAGAGTACTTTGATATAAAAGAAAATATAAGATATAAAGGAAAAGCTACCACTGTATTACCCACCGGTAAAACACAAAGTTGACAGACCTTGGCGTCATCCCAGACAGGTCTCTGAAATCATCAGCAGTATTTTGCCACTATTTAAAGCCTTGGTATAATAATATCTCGAATGTTTCACCTAGCTCTAGCCTCTGATCCTGAGTGGGACGGAGCTGAGGTTCATATAGAGAACAACAACTACAATGAGTGATAGGATAGAGCCTCCCATATAAAGGGAGATGGTGATTGAGTGGGAACAAGTGAGTCTTATGAAATCTTGAATATAGTGGGAAAGGCAAACACAGAATTACTATTCACTGACTGCTACATTACTAGAGATAGGGGAAAGTCAGTGAAATCAGGAAAATGCTAAGGCAGGTTAAAATACCTTATACAGCAAGTAGTGAGCTAACTGCCTCAAGAGCCTGTTGAGAAAAACAGTATTACTAAGTCCAAAAAAATAACGATCAGGCAAATTCATGAGCAACAGATTCAGAAAATAATACTAAAATTAATATGCAGAAATATAATCAGTAAAATTCCTAATACAATAATTCAAGAAATATTTTAGTTAATTTGGTTGAGGGGGGATAGCATGTGTTTGTTTTCTTGGTTTTCTGGAAATGTATGAATGTTTTGTTCACACTAGCATGGCTTAAACCCATCACAGCATTTGTAAAAAAGATACACATGGCAATAAGAGTGCCACCGTGATTTTAGTGCAGCAGTTGCCCTTTCAATCCACCTGAGACAAATTTGGAACTGACAGCATACCCATCATGACTTCAAAACATAATCTTCATTCAAACACAGGAAAAAAGAAAAATCTATTTCTCTTAAAATATCTAACACCAAAAGCAATAGAAACCACTTTGTTAACTTATTTAGGAAACTGCATGGCTGTCTTTTGTCTTAACAGGACCTTGTAGGAAGAACCACCCTCTTTGTTCTATGATTTCTTGGAAGATTAAGGCTAAGGATTCAAACACAACAGAAGCAGCGTAACTCCACCATGAATCTATGTCCCTCCTAGATTGCCAAAACCATCGGAGAAGCTCTGGATTCATAGCATAAAAAAACAAAAACAAAAACAAACAAACACACACACAGAATGTAGCAAAATTATTCCTTTAGAAAGAAACAGCCCATTTTCTGCTCTGGGATGGGGGTGGGAAGGTCAGGAATAACAGCTTTCCAGTCTCAGATTTCAAATCTCTCCCTGCTGTGGTCAGGATGATGACTGCCACTTGGATCTAGCAATATATGGGCTTGTCCTTCTGGCTTTGGAGCTGGCCAGTGCCTGCATTACAGTGTATGGTCTTTTCTTGAGAAAAGGGAAAAGTCTGAAATATTACCATGTCATCCGACAACTTGACAGCGCTGGCTACAGGGGAAAAAAGTGTTTATTTCTACACACGAATTAATTTCACCAATGAATAAAGAGGACAAAGGAGTGGTAAGGGCCAAGCTTTGTTTTGGATACTAGGTACATAAAAGCCCTGCCAAAGCACAGGAATAGACTATCTTCTGCAAGAGGACCTCTGAACATGTAAGGTTTCCTATTCCCACAGGTACAAGCTCCACCAAAAAATCCAGGACTCTCTTGGGTAACTTCTTTTCCTGCCCTGAATACTATCTGCAAGCCTGCCAACACAAAGTGCTCTTACTAACAACTCTCACTTTTAAGATCTATGCTATTCAATCTGATTGTGAGTCCAATACGATTAAAACTATAAACTCATTTGCCAACTGCCAATATGGCCTTGCGAAAGTCAAAACACACAAGTGGACTTGCAGAGGCATCAAAATATAGCCACATCTCAAGAAATGCAGCGCAGGGTACACAGAGAGGCAGGGTTATTCCTAAATGATGCCTGG
>NW_008632684.1:0-1010 GCF_000691845.1 Merops nubicus | reverse complement strand
TTAAGCAGCACTGGCCAGTCTCATATGGGCTCACCCTTAGAAGGATGAACATATTGCAAGACTTCTTAGATTGCAGATAAAAGGTTTGACATTCAAGCATTAACAACCAGCTGGAGAACTATCAGCCTCAACTGGCCTCCCACTTCTGGAGGAAAAGTACCAGGCTCTTCCAGCACAAGGCAATTTCAAGTGCAGCTGTTTGAGAAAGGACTAGTCAAGCATTGCAGGCATGCAGCTGTACTGTTCTTCCTCACCCAAGCTAGCTCACTCAGGGCTCTTGAATTTGCCATGTTTACATACCCCAAGTCTTTGTCATTTTATATGGCTTCCAGATAAACACTTTTTACCTGCTTTTCTTGTATCAAAGCAGCCATTACACTGTTTTGTGGCAGCGTAGTGATTGAATAACTACTTCTTGGATTAGGAAATATGGATTAGGAAAAAAATGCATGATGAAAGCTAGTTGAAATAATCCATCTTTGGTTAATTCTGCCAGCTACTCACCCATGCCCTCTTTTAGGTCTGTTTTTTCTGCAATAATCATGGATTACTGCTGATACAGTATTAACTGTAGCATTTCAGATTATTCCTTTGGGACCTCAAATGACTTTATATTCTCTCATTTTAATTATACATACACAATATAATGTAGAGATTTGGAGATAAGAAGACATGGGGCCTTGGGCTGCTTTATTACATAAGAAAGAACAAATACTGATTTATTTATTACCTAAACAAAAACATTGAAAAGAAATAAGATAGTGAAAATCTGTGTCCACATATGACCAGTCTTTGGCTTCATCTGTTCACACTCCTTGAGAGTTCCCATTCTGTTCATGCACATCATCTCAGCCTTTCCCAGCTGTGGACCCTCCTAGGGCTCTGAGCTGTGATCAGAAGTTAGTGAAGAGGCCCAGATCAAAAATACCTGTGCCTTCCAGAAAGTATAAGTGGATGCTGTGTGTACTGTGGATTGAATGACCTCTGTAGTTAGAACTTCCTTCATGATA
>NW_008632683.1:0-3701 GCF_000691845.1 Merops nubicus | reverse complement strand
CAGGCTCGGCTCAACAGGTCTCCCCTCGCCGCCAGCCTGGGCACGCAGGGTGCCCGCAGCCCCCCAGCTGTGGGGCAGGGCAGGGGGCAGGAGCTGGGGTGTGGTCCCTCGCCCTGCAGGCACTCGGCACTGGGAAGGGTCTGCTGGCACATGGACGGACAGACGGCAGAGGCAGGAAATGAAGCCTGTCCATCACACCTCGCTGCTCTGTAAAGATGCGCCCACACTGGAGCATGTCCGAAGGTTCCGTGGCTACCTACTTAGGCTCCTGGTCGCTGGCCAGAAGCACACCTCCAGAGCCGGAGGGGAGGAGGGCACCGTCACGCACACACTGCAGCCCCCAGCACACCACGGTGGCTCATGGAAGGTCCACCAGACTTGCAAGGAAATGGTCACCGTGCTTAGTTACTCTCTGCATTCAAACTGATTTCTACTCTCAGTGTGTCTGGTTTCAGCTTCCAGTCAATGGATCTCGACACAGTGTTTTTTCCTGCTCGATTACAGAGCCATACCCTATCAGAAATCTCTCCTCCACACAGAATGTCATAAATCTTGCTCTCTGCTGGCTATCTGCAGCGCATAAGGATTCAGTTACGAGGAAGAATGCTACTAATTTTGTTGTCTTTTCTTTTAATTAAAACCAGCTCTGTCTCCCCAAGAGCCTCTGCCCTCCCCAAGAAGCTGCATCTGCCTTGCTGAGACCTCATAATGCTTGGGAAGCACCAGACTCCACGTAGGAATTTGCATGGGGATGAAGATAGCAACTTTTAATTGACAGATCTCTTTTCAGGATCTTATTCACTTACTTTGGGAAGCTCTCTGGAAAGCTCAAACTTTGCTCAGAGCTTGTGCTCAGGGGGTGTTACACAGATGCTCCAGAGCTGTTCACAGTTAGTGCCAGTGCTGCACAGCACAACCTTGCCTGTACCATCCTACGGCTGCACCATAACATGGGTTTTGTGGGAACATAACCCTGACCTGCCTGCCCAGCAGGACCAAGCAGCTACTGCACTGTGCCTGGAGACAAGGCCGTACCCCCCACGGTAGCCCACGGAAAACCAGCACCATGAGTGCCAGCTCCCATCAGGGCAGCAGCACCATTCTCCTCGCACCAGCGCTCCCTGTAACCTCCCAGCTGGAGGGTGGGGGACTGCAGCTGGGGGGAGCATAGCCATGAGGGGATGCTGGGACACAAAGCTCTTCTACATCTCCCTCCACACAGCACTGGAGCCGAGCCCTATGTGCCCCACACCCTGTTCCAGCCCCATGTCAGGCTTGGCGAGGGCACACCAGCCCAATCATGGCCCTGTGGACAAGGTGGGTACCAGTGCCCCCTGGTAAGGATGCTCTGGAATTAATCTCATCCCTTTACAGATGCTCACATCAGGCACCATCCACCACTTCATGCCCTGTTTCCAGCTCAGGGTGGACAGATACTGGCTGTAACAATATTAGCACCGTTTGTTACTTTGGGCACATTAATGTCATTTGGAAAACTACCAGTTTGCTGCTACTGATTTAAAATGCAATAAGGGATACCGAGCCTTGCTGCAGAAGCTGAGCTCTCCTCCTGAACGCCAGGACAATGGTGTGGGTCCTGGCACTAGGCAGCTAACTGTAGTAAATCCAGCCGCATGCATGCAGGAGGGATGGTAATGAGCCACAACTGATTAAGAAGCCATAGTTTTAAGGAAGCTTCCCGTTGCTATTGCAATGGGAGCCACACGTCTCAGCCTATTTCTCTATCACCAGCCCCGGTTTCACGGGTGTGCATTTGTGGTTTACAGTGCTCAAGCAGCTTCTACCACATGCACTTTATGTACCACAGAGGGAAGGTCTCACTCAGCCTTCACCAGTACTGCACGATGTGAAGGGAACCAGCTGGGGGGAAAAGGTGGAAGTCCCAGGTGTTTCGGCATCACAAGCAGATCATGCCCTTGGGGACAGCTAGGGTGACAGCAGGCAGTGCAGCCAGGCTGGCTGCATGCCCCAGGTGCAGCCTGCCCCACTGTGCACCCACCCCAGAGGACACGGGGACAGCCGATCTCCGCAATCCCCACCATTCTCTGTCCCTGCGTCCCAGCAGGCAGCAGGCACTGTCCCTGCAAACCCCCACGGCACCAGCTCGCAGGACATACCTCCTCCAGCAGACGTGGGTCCAGGCATTCCCCATCGTCGTTGAACAGCGCGTCCCAGCTCTCCTCAGCACCCGGGCTGGCCTGGCTTGGTGTCCCAGCACTGGTCTGTTCTGCCTTTGGGGAGCTGCAGCAGAGACCTCTCTCCTCTTCCTTGTCAGCCTGCCTGCAGCGGTGCTGCTGTGGTGAGCCCGTGTCCTCGTCTGACCCCGCCGGCTCCCTGGCCCAGGCCGTGGGCAAGAGCCCCTCTACACCACGGCACAGAAGCTCCAGGGGCAGGGGGGGCTCACGGCTCTCTGGGGGGGGTCCTTCCCATGTGCTGCTTGCCAGCTCCTCACTGGTACCCAGCGAGCCGCTCTCAGCCCCAGTGCTGCTGTCTGTGCAGGTAGAGGCACTGCCCGCTTGCTCCACAGTGGGCACCAGGTCACCCTCACCACTGGGATGCCCGGCACACACAGTGTTCTCCTCCTTGCCAGCTGGGAGCTGGGATAGGCTGACAATGTCCTGCCCTGGGATGCTCTCCCCTGGGAGCACCGGTGCACCACCCGCACCACCCCTCGAGCACCCGGGTTCACAGCTGGCTCCTCCTTGTGCATCCAAGGCACTCTCCCTGGCAAGCTCAGCCGTACCTCCCCACCTCTCCTCCTCCTCTGGCACTCCAGCAGCACAGCTCTTGGTCTGCCCTGCCCAAAGAGATCCCTTACACTCTCTCTCTTCCTCCTGGGGTTTTGGACCTGCAGCCTCCCACGCCAGCCCAGGCACACTGCCCTGGCTGCCCAGCCCTGCCAGCCAAAGGACACCCTCTCCTGTGTGCTGGGAAAGGTCCCTGGCTGGATCCAGGGTGCTGTCCCCCAAATGCTCCAACACACCACTCAGCCCCGTCCGACACACTGGCCTTGGGCTAGCAGGTGGTGTTGGGCTAGCAGGGTTGTCTCCAGGCTCAGGAGTAGCCTCTGTAGCCCCAGGCTGGGCACTCGGTGGGGACAGAGGGTCAGGCTCAGTCCTCATCTGACGGCCGCAGCTGAGCTCCCCGAGTCCTTCATCATGGGATGCTTTGCCCTGCCCGTCCCAGGGCTGGGCAACAGCCAGATCTGGGCACAGCTCCTGCATGCTGGGTGATACTCCTAGGCTCTCTGGCGCAGCGGGGCAGCTGCCTCCCAGTCTCCGGCAGTGCCCAGCAGAGGCTGCCCGTAGCTCCTTCGGGCCGGTATCTACCTTGCTCTCCCTCTTCACCACTCTGCCCGCCTGTGTCCTGGCATGGGAGCTTCGCCTCTGGCCCTCACCGCCGCCCCGGCAAGCGTCCCGTGCCAGGCGGTGGTTCTCGGGCTCCTGGTGGTGCCTCGCCAGCGCGTCACCTGCAACCTGTGCCGCTGTCTCCCGCCGTGCTTTGGGCACATAGAGGGCCATGTCAGGCTTCCTGCGGCGCGGCCGGCCCCCCTCTGCCTCCTGCTGCATGGTGCCACCGCTGCCTGCCAAGGAGAGACAGCGTTACTGCCCTGCCCGCACCCAGCGGCCCCGCAGCTGGACACAGAGTGGGCAGCCCCTGCCTGGGTCAGCAGGTTGGGG
>NW_008632682.1:0-889 GCF_000691845.1 Merops nubicus | reverse complement strand
AGCCCATGGCCAAGCTCCTCCCTGTCACAGGAGTCCAAACAGAAGGAAACAAAACAAGGCATGTGTTTTGTAAAGATGTTGGGTGTACCAGCCCAACTCAGATTGCTTCTCTGCTCTCCTCCAAAAACAACCATTCATGGCTACTGCATAAAAGAACTCTGCTCAGGAACCAAACCTTCAAGAATTCTGCTTTACACACAGCACAGGACCCGTGCAGTGCCTGGAGCTGCAGGGTGACCAGGAGTTTAAACAGCCTTACCTTCTCTGTTTGCTTCCCAGTCCCCATTCTCCTCTTCACTTTCTGGGGTTCTCTCCTTAGTAATTTTGATATCCTCCTTTTCTCTGTGTCTTCCTCGTGAAGACTCTTTCTGTAAAGGGAAAAATGCTGCATTAGAGTAAACAACTTGATTTTAAAAGAAGCCTGAAGAAGCATGGTTATTTACAGGGTATTTTGGCTGTTTCTAGTACAAAAAGCATTTTCTCTGTTGAACAAACACCTGCTTAAGCAGAGGCTCCCCAGGCAACATGGGCTAATGCAATTTCACATACTCAGTATGCAAATAGCAGATGGGGAAAAGAGAAGAAAGGATTCATAAAATAAGCAGCTTTCAAGGCAGGGCAAGAATCAAGCACCTACCAGAGGATAAAGTTTAAAACAGGGACTGAAAGAACAGATCAGGTTCTTAAGACCAGAAGTTTACCAACATTTAATCAATATAAATTATACAGCTTGAGGAAGAGTTCTCAGCTGTAAATAAGAGCAGCTACAGGCAAGGCAGATGAGCTTCAGAAGCTGAACCACTGAACTCTCCAGAGGATGAAGAACGGGTCGGGGGAATAAAATAAAAACCAGCCCACTAGAGACCCTTGGCTGGCAGGAGGAAAGGGG
>NW_008632681.1:0-2311 GCF_000691845.1 Merops nubicus | reverse complement strand
CAACCTAAAGGATTCTATGATAAGTTACATCAGGTGAGGTTTAGATTAGACATTAGGAAAAATTTCTTCACCAAAAGAATTGTAAAGCACTAGTGTTCCAGTGCTGCCTGGAGGAGTGGTGGAGTCACCATCCCTGGAAGTGCTGCCTGGAGAAGTGGTGGAGTCCAACCTAAAGGATTCTATGATTCTATGATTCTATAATTTGTTGCCTCTGTGTTCCCATCACTGAAAATTATTCTTTGGCATCTGCTTGCATGTACCAATCTCTTCCCTATTATTTTTTTTCCCTCCTAATATATGTCGTTTTACCAACCAGTATCATCTTGCAAAATGTATTTCATACCACAGAAAGCCAGCTGTGTTTTTTTCCTACCATTTAAGTGATCAGGCTTGTCAGTCAGTCAAAATCCTCTCTAGGTTATTCAGCACACAGTCTTGTTCTTTGCACCTGTCTACATACTTATCTTCATTTGGAAATATATCGTATTTCCAGAGAGTTCTATTCAATTTGCAGTAGGTTTGAATTGGCTCCTCACCACCCCACCCATGCTTACCACACCCCAGACAAGTTCCTTGCTATATCAGAAGACAAGACCATAAAAGACAATGTTAAAAATTAGCTGTGCAACTGGTGGGGAAATTTTCAGTGAAAAACAGAGAGTTTTACACATTGAAAGTAAATCAGCTTTTTTTGATTGGAAAGTAGAATTTCTCCAAAATGAAGGAAAACAAAAGGGGAAAAAAAAAAAAAAAGAAAAATAGAAAGAATACATGAAACAGTCAAACACAAGTCTCTGTTCTAAACACAGAATTTGAATATCATTTTCAACCAGATGTAAAACTTTCCATTCACTTTCTTCATGGAAAACTTAAAAATTTCATCCTGAAGCAATCAAGAAAATTTTGGAAAGCCTGAAAATCCTCAGAAGGCAGGAAAACGTCTTCCTATCCATCTTTAATATGAAAAAGATCACTCACTCATATAATCAAACTGAAACTTGCAAGCTATAAAAATTCTCCAAATTGATGTAATGGATTTTGATGATGTTGAATCGTAATCATAATATGCCCATGTTATTGCAGCAAAGTGGACTACAAATATTAAAAAACAAACAAACAAACAAACAAACAAAAAACACAAATCAAATTTAGCTGTGTAAACTCCAGATGCCAAAATGATAACATCAAGAGGCAGGTGCAACAGGAAGTAGACTTTGTATGGAAAAGATGGAGAAGAATTAATATTTTTGTTAACAATATGTCATCACTGGTGCTTCTATAGCTTGTTAAATGCTACAGTTCTGTTTGTTCCAACTGATTTAATTCTTGCACAGTAGCAGGACTTACCTGTTGATCTTCTTCTTTCTCATTTCCCAGGATGAAGGAATTTTTTATTATGTCATCCGTCCAGATTACAGCTGTTAGGTATGACAATGTCTGTCTGTATTGATATTCATTTGGGTTATGAAAGACAAGGACCTTACAAGTAGTAGAACAATGAAAACCAAAAGATAAGAATATCTTGTAATCTGGATCTGCAGAAGTATTTTCACAGCCATCTGCTCAGTGTCGGGAGAAATGCAGAAGGTACTGAGTGCCCAGGTAACAGCACAAGCTTTGGAATAGGCTGTGATTGTAAGCTGACATCCCTTGGTATTTTGGTGCCATCTGTTATGAAACCCATGGTCTTGTCCTGTAGTAATCATCAGTACCTGTGTTAGCTTCATTAAACCTCACTGAGATGCTATGACCCCATAACTCCACTGCAGTACACACGTAGTTTAGCAAGGTGTTTCATGAAGTCACCTTTCCTAGATTTTCTTTCTCTGCATTCTAAACACGATTCTACTGCCACTGTAGTCACAGTTCCTCCCCAGTTTCTCCTGCTGCTCCTTACTTTCATTTCTCATTACAGTTTCAGATGTAATGCATTGCAAAATTCTGCTTCATTGAAACAATTGCCCCTTGTGAGAAAAATCAGTATGGTACTCGTGGGATTTGGATGCCACACATCAGAAATTCTCATTTTTATCTTGTCTCCCTCCTGGATAAATAGATCTTGGACAGATTTTCGGAAGCGGTGACCTGACTGAGACATTCAAGACACAACTTCAAAAATGCCATATGCATTTTTGAGCCCAAGTCAAACTGAAGGTGGGGTGAATTTCTGTGCATATACCAATGCATGAAAGCACCCTGATCTCCTAAGGAACATGTATATATCAGCGATGTGTTTGATGGCAGACTAGTAAAGGATTGCAGGCATTAGCTTTAAATTAGTTCAAGTACTGTGTGAAGCGAGCCCTCATTC
>NW_008632680.1:3619-17995 GCF_000691845.1 Merops nubicus | reverse complement strand
CAACCCCCACCATGCTGTGATTCTGTGCTCAGTGGTTCCTGAGTGTGCCTTCCTGGACTGTGTGGCAAGCCAGATGTCTGGTCACCATGGTCTGGGTGAGGAAACAGTTG
Source organism: Merops nubicus (assembly GCF_000691845.1). NCBI lineage: Eukaryota > Metazoa > Chordata > Aves > Coraciiformes > Meropidae > Merops > Merops nubicus. Next base: position 17,885 of record NW_008632680.1, on the reverse strand, counting down.
GGAAACTCCGGCTGCCTGATGAGTATTGCACAGCACCTGCTTCCAAACTGAAAGCCACCACGAGGTTAAAAGTCGAACTGGATTACTTTGTTGACTCCAAACACCCAATCACACAGTTCCTTCTGGTGCTTACATACATAATGCAGCTGCTGGAAGGTTTGACATTGCACTTGGACTGCAGTCAGTGTCCAGGAAGGCTAATGAGTGTATAGGACTTAGCAGCTTTCTGGAGGAACAGAAAGCTTTTGTGCACAGGTCAGTACTGTGACAGGAACGTGAGGTGTGACAAAGAGACTCTTGCTAAACCCCAGTAAAAAAGCAATTGCAAGGTGCTAGCTGTGCTCAGCTGTGTCACACAACCACCAGGTCAAGTTCAGGTTGAGCACTGGAACCCCCAGCCATGAAGCTAGAATGCTTCTTTTGGCTCTAGATTTTTTCCCTAGAACTAGATAACTGAACTCTGCCTAAAAGCCTGGTACAAATCATGAGTTCATCTCTCATTCTGAAAGAACGCTTCTTCCATTTTAGAGCTGGGGAAGTGGATAAGTGATCAACCCACCCCCAGAGAGCACAGCCATAACTTACCATTTCCTGTGCAGTGCAGCACTCCTCTCCCCAAATACAAATGAACTAACAGAACCTAGTCAGGATGACCCCTCTGAAACCCTCCCTGCCTTGCCCAATGGATGCTTTCCCTGTCTGCAAGGTTTTACTGGGTCATTTGCTTTCATGTCATTATTTATTCTTACAGAAAAGATGAGGTCCCTAAGGAATGAGCACGGAGTCAGGAGTTCATTGCAGAAGCTGAATGTGGAAATGTGTGAGTCATCCTTCAATCTCATTTCCAGTTTAAGCAGTGCAGGGCAAGGTTATGCATGAGAATGGTGCAGTGCTGAACCTGCACTCAGACATTCTGAACAAGCCCCAAATGCAGCCCTATCTCACCTGTCCTTCACTGCCCCCTGAGTGCCATTGACTGCTAATGTGCAGCATGCTAGGAGATCTCCCAAGGCAAAGTATTAAATGCCAGAAGGAAACAACCTAGAAAATGCTCAGCAGAGGAAGCAGGAGAACAAAATTGGCTGCATAGCTCACAAGAGCAGTAAAAAAAAAAACAAACCCAAAACCCAAACAAAAAAGCTGTGAAAGTTCCCCCCCAGGACTCCCTGAATGTGCCACCTTACCAGATGCAGGATTGAAATAAAACTCATCTGGTGCCACGTGACACATCAGCTGTGACTTCATTTCCATTTCTGTGTCTTGCAGGGAAGCCCTGCCTCTATTTCCAGCAGCAGTGGCATCAAATGGGATCAGTGCTAGTGGTGCCAGTAATGTCAAGGACTGGCCTTTACCCTAAATGACAAAAAGAAGATGTGACACCTGAGGAGGTGTGGAGATAAGACTTTGCATAGCCATGTTGCTGGCTCAGTGTCTGGGTGCAACGTGCAGCAGGGCTGTCCTTCCACCAGGATGGGTGTCTATCAGAGAACTCTTTGGTGTGAAGACAAATTCCACTGTCCCAGGATAAGCACTGTTTGGCTGCAGCAGTATGTGGGTGTCTGCTCCTTCCAGCATTCTCACTCAGTCTGAGACAAGAGTCTCATTATCCTTTAGGCAGCAGGAGCCATAATTTGGATTGATGTGACTGCTGCTGTTTAATGCAAAGCATTCCTTTCCCCTTGTACAATAAAAGTGCTTCACTTCGTTTTGTTCATCAGTGTATTGTGCAATTAATTCAGCCCTGCTTATTAGATCCTGGGCTTACATGTCGTGGACTCAAGGGACTTAGAAATGTCTTAATGATCTCATGGATATGAAAACAATGAGAGCTATGATAGGCATTATGCATTGGCACGTCTCTCACACCTATCTGATCTGGGGGGTTGGTTGTTTTTTATCTCTGCTTTGCTTTGCTTGTAGGTTGTAAATTGCCTCTCTGTGTAACCTGCTGTCTGGGCCCTTCCCCAGGCTTTGTAACTCAAAGCATCATAAACACGGTGAGGAAGACAGGCAGCAAGTTAAAGAAGACCTGCTGGGAGAAGCAGATGACCCAGGAGACCAGAAACAGGATACAGCTCTTTTCCTGACTACAAGACTGGCCCTGGTGAGTTCAGCTCACTGCAACTAATAGCTAGAAATTAACTGCTTTATGTCAAATATATCAGTGCTATGTCTGGTGCAGAGTGAGTAAAAACCTAACCCAGAGCTGGCTCCCTTCCTGGCAGCATAAAAGTGAAGCTCATCAGGCAGCAACCCTCTCCTTTGTGTTTTCAGGACACCATACCCTTCGTGGGTGAGGTGATAGCAGTTCTGTAGGGAATTAAAGGAGCTAATGCAATTGCTCCTGCCAGCCTTATCTCGCCTGTGGGGATGCAGACAAGCTCACCCCTCACAGCTCTGCCCCTCTCGTGCCTCACTGGGGGTCTGGTCTGAAGGTAACTGAAGGCTGGAGCTGACACCGGTGTCTCTGAGTCGTGCCCCTGGCTGTGGAGCTGAGAGCAATGAAGGCAGCAGCTCGGCACAAAGGCACGTGTTACCAGCTCTGAAGGAGCACTGAGGGAGGGCATGTACAACTTGCCCTGGCTCTGCAAACTCCCTTTTAAATCCCAGTGGGAAATCAGCCAGCAGAAACGTTACTTGGATTGGAGGGGAAGCTGAAGGCATTTTTGTAATGCTGGTGGGGAGTCTCCTCCAAGATGATTTGGGGAGCAGAGAGGGTTACACTAATGTGGTACCTTGACAAGTCCTTTCCAATCCCAGCAAGGAAGAGCTGCTCCTCTCTTTTTCTAAAGCCTACCCAGAGCTTTGAGATAGCTCTCCAAGGCTCACTGGTGCTCTAGAAAATGAACTGACATACCAGAAATGGGTTTGAGTACATATGATCACTCGCATTCCAAGAAAACAACAGCCTTCTTTTTTTTTCTGATAAAATAATATGAAAGCAATGCTTTTTTTCAGGCTTTATGTGGCAGAGAGTGTCTAGCCTGGACTTGAACAATTTGGTATAGCATGGGTTTCAAATTGAAGCACTTTCACACACTGTGGATTGACAACAGGGTAATTACTTGGGGGGAGGGAGGAGAGAGGATTTCAATAAAACACCCCCGAGCTAAAATGAATGCAGACTATTACAGACCTGAGACAGAATGATTCCCAAGTGTTTTAATTTGTGCTTCCACTCCTTGTCTCTCTCCCAGTCATCATTTTGGCAACTGCCAGCAACATCCCCGAGACTCAACAGCATTTGCAGAGCAGGCAGCTGCTGAGATGATTATGTCAAACCAGCACGCTGTCCTCTCTTTTCCATGCCTAATGATTCTCACCCTTGGAGAAGTGGTTTAAAATGATGCATACCCCTTGGACTCATTGTGAGGCTGCTAAAAGCAGTAGCTATAGAGCAGGAGTCTGGGTGGGACTCTGTCACTCACCTTCCTCGCATGCATGCCCTGCAATTAACTTTAAAAATGATTCCACAGGGCCCTTCTATGGCTGGTTTGGGTCTGGTCCAAAGTCCTTTCAAGACAATAGAAAATCTTGCAAGAGCTCTGGCTTAAGCTCTGTGGGGGCAGTAGAAAAGCTGAGCCTGTGAGAATTCTTAATAGGAGTTCCTCAAACAGTCAGTTGAGAAGAACGTAAATCAAGACTTGCTTGACATTTGTCTCCTGCTCTTGTTCAGGCTTAATCCCCCCAAAGTCTGAACTGTCACTGGCAGCACCATGACTGGGAGATACTGGGAAGGAAGGGGAAAGTTGCTGGATGCAGCCCAGAGATACTATCGCTCTGCAGCTGCTGTCATGCCCTTGGGACAGCACAGAGTGGCACTGAAAAGCTTTGCTACACTCAGAAGTGGGTTGGACTTGGACAAATGCTGCCCCAGGCTTTTATATCACAGCCTGGTCTTGAGTTCCACACCTTGGCATGTTATTTACTCCCCAGCCTTCCCTCACATTGCAGTTGTGAAGCCAGGAGTTGATCTGGCAGAGAGATAAATTGGGTTCTCTGGTTCTTTTCCCAGCACTGTGGCTGGGCAGCATGTGCCCGTGCTGCTGCTCACCCTTTCTGCTCCACCTCCCCAACAGCACTGCTTGATTCAGAGAGGAGAATCTTGGGCATGGGCTCTCTTTCTGAAACTCCAATGTAAGCAATCAATCCAGTAATCCTATGACTTCATTTATAATAATTAACTCTGTCTTCACTGACCTTACACATTTAACTAATCTCACCAATTAAGAATAATCTGTTCTTTATGTTCAGAGTTAATAGCAGACTGGAAGTTGAAGAAGCAAGTCTCTTTTAGGCATCTAAGAGCTCTGGCTTAAAATTCAGACATACTATTTAAGCCCCACCTGTATTTCACATGATTTGCAAGGCAGTTTTGCCCAAAACACTGCCCAGGATCCTACAGGGTTTCTATATGTGGCACATGGGGTGATGAATCCCTGCATCACCAAGGAGAAAGACCCCTGCAGAATTGCCTGCTTTCTAATTGCACTGTTCCAGCAGATCTCAGCACCTTGCAAAGCAGGGTGGGAGCAAATCCTGGCTTTGCTAACAGTGTGTGTGGTTCTCATCCCTGTTACAAAGACCAGGCTCTGAGAGCTCTGCAACCCACTGTGGTCAATTAAAGCCTTTCCCCCTTTATGCCTCCACTGACAATAGCACTGGCAGCACCACCCACTATTCTGCATCTGGGCTGAGGGAGGGGCTGCATTTCTCTCTCTGGGTTAACAAATTGTACCCTTGCTGGCATAAAGCTGGAGCCAAACCACCTTTCTTTCCCCCTGCCTTTTGAGCTCAGGCTGTGATACTGTAAGCAGAAACCTAAATAGCTGCATCCAACTGAGTGGTAGGTTTTGCCTACAATGTTCCTTTACAAATTCCTCCTTTCACATGCCTCCTAGCAGTGCAGGGGTATGCAGGTCAGAGCTAATACTGTATTCACAGCATACCTCTTAGTCATGACTGGGCACTCATCATGATGAGTAAAATCATGATGGCGTAAATTATCTTTCTTTCCCCCTGCCTTTTGAGCTCAGGCTGTGATACTGTAAGCAGAAACCTAAATAGCTGCATCCAACTGAGTGGTAGGTTTTGCCTACATGTTCCTTTACAAATTCCTCCTTTCACATGCCTCCTAGCAGTGCAGGGGTATGCAGGTCAGAGCTAATACTGTATTCACAGCATACCTCTTAGTCATGACTGGGCACTCATCATGATATTGGAGGTGTAAATTATTATACCAGCAGCATTTGAGCAAAAATGTAATGCAGAGTGGTGCTACAACAGAAACAGGAGTGCCAAATGGGGATTTGCCTACCTAAATGGAACACAGCAGGGTTTAGGGAAGCAGCAGAAAGAGGATTCTGGCCACAGCACCAGGATTAATATTTATATTCCTGCAAGAAGTGCTGTACGTCTCCAGGTCCTTGAATAGAAAAAGGTTTCAGAGCTGTCTCCCACCAGAAGCCAGGGCATTGGCATGTTAGCTGTAGAAAAAAACCATCTTTACCAACTAACCTGTGTAGCCTGTGTTGCTCCAATATATATCACTGAAATCAGTCACTAAGTAGTCATCTAAAGAAGTTTTAAAGATCTAGATGGCTACAGCAGGGAGAAATTGATTGTTAGCTGCAATTTGAGTGAGGATACAGGGAAGCTCAGATCCCCAGTCTGGGGTACAGGAATTTTTCTACCATGTGGCACAACTGCTTGGTGTGATTACCTGAAGTCCCCCGTGCTGCCTTCTGGCCAGCTCCCTTATAGGCCTTTCTGGGTCCTGCCACATCCTTAGGTGCAGACAAAGAAGCAGAAGAGTTGCACAAAGGTTATCTATCATATCTTTATTTACATATCATGGAAAACACACATGCAACATGTCACAGGAATTACTACAATGGAACAGCTTGTCCCTATCTCCTGTTACCAAAAACTTTATTTTTGGCTCACTAGGAAAACTATCACTTCCCCAGAAAGCTCCTAAAAATAATCATTAAAAATAACAGACTTGGCAGGATAACTAAATGAGTGAGAGCTGCAGGCTGGGGTGTCTTGCCACATCCTTGCAGAAACCAGGGAAGAAGGGAGTGGGATTGGATGGTCCCAGAGAATACAGGTAGGAAGCAGTAGTGTGCAACAACCAGAGAAGATCTGTCTGTAGCACTGAACAGGGGAGAGAGCAAGAGCTCTGAGAGAGGGTCCCTCTTACCTAGGCAGCCAGCTTCCTGCTGCTCCATTTCCCATCTTTGATTCCATCTGGAGACTAGAAGTTTCCTATCCTCTAGGAACCTGACTCTTAAGGAAGATCTACCTTTCTTAAGCAACACTTAAGGGGTAAAGGTTAAGCTCATACCCCCTTTGACCTGAAGGATCTTTCATATCTTGCCTCTGTTGAGACAAGGACATGAAGCTGCAGAGCCTTTTCCTGCCTGGAGCATCAGAATGGCAGTCATGATTATCTCTTCCTAACGAGGAGAGGGGGACCCTGCTCAGTGGCAGGAAGGTGCTGAGGGAAGGGAAGGGGGATGCAGTCCTGGTGTGGAAAAGGCTGTGGCCACCTTATCATTAACAGCACCTTCAGTCTCCTCGGAACCTGGCGCGTTCAGAACCTGCAGCTTCACCATTAGCTCCACTTTCCCCTCTAATTCCCATGGCTAGGTATGAACAGTTTGACCCCAGCTCCTGAGCACCCCCAGGCTGGGGTTAGACGTTGATGAAGGAGCCCTGGTCCCCGCTGGCAGTGCCAGGCTCCACGCAGCGCCCTTTCCTCCGCGTCACCCGCCGGCTCCGGTGGAACTTGGCGTAGCAGCGCAGCCCTGGGGAGAACACAGGGGTGAGTGAGCAGGAGGGACCAGGGCTCCCTCCAGCAGCAGACAACTAGCTCTCCACCTCACTTCCAGACAGCTCCTGCAGTCGGGACAGTCCCCAGGCTGTGTCAGCTGAGGTGGCAGAGAAGCCCCTCCCATATGCAGGGCATCTTCTGTTTGGCTCGCTGCTCGGGGTTGGGGTTCGTTGGCCTAGGCAGAAATGTGCACTGGCTTCTTGAAAGGAATGAGCCTGATTGTTTCCAGTGATTTTATGGAAGCCCTGCTTGGTTTCCCCCTATTACTTCCCATTACTGTCTAAGTGATCTCTCCATTGGGAAATTACTAGAGGCTTAATGTGCAGCAGCACTGGCCAGGGAACTCCCCTTGTTATTTATTTCCCTAAAGCTTCAGGAAAGGAGGGAAGAGACTTTGAAGTGTTATTACTGGGAGGTCTGATCTAAAACCCACTGCTGACTGCCTTCAGTTTCTCTGTTATAGCATTGATGAATACTAAGGGGGGAAAAAAAAGGGATTTTATTTGGAAAAAACATCAGTATATATTCTCTCATGGCAGTGGAAGGCAATGGGAGTCTCTGGGTCAGGGTAACTGATCTGTTTCTGGCACAGATAGATTTGTCTTTTGGTGTCTATTGTCTGACTTTGTTACACCAGAAGGCCCAGCTAGTGGGGCCAGACAGGGTACAGCCTCTGTGCAACGAATTCTCACAAATGCCCTGATTTTCAGTAGCCCAGGATCTAGTCATTGGGGTTGGCAGGACCCAATTTGATCAGCTTAGAAACTGCAACTCCTTTTACTTCCAGAGCAGGCAGCAGATAGAGACAGTGTCAGCACCCCCAGCGTGGGGGAGGCTGAGGAGTTACAGCTCTAAGGAGACAGCCCATGAAGTGTCCTTGAGTGCTGGTACCCAGGAGACCCAGCTGATGTCACAGGTCACCCAGCTGCCTTTTGCAGCACATGGCCCTGGGCTATGGTGAGACCAGCTACCTTGAAGCTGGGTTTCTACCCCTCATTATCAATCCCCCCAGAGCAGTCTGGACTCCCAGAAGGAGAGCACACAAGATCAGAGCTCCACTCTTATCTAAGCATCTTGTCTATCTTATCTGGACCCTACATCTCTAGGGATCTTTTTAATGCTACAGAGGATGCACATTTGGCATCAGCATAACTAGCTTAAGTATAAAGCAGGGCCAGAGGCAGCCCTCGTTAGGCTTGCAGAAACACTTTTCTAGGCTAATCATCCTCTCTGATGAGGACCTTCAAGTGTTAGACAACACGCCCAAGGTGAAGACTATCACTTAACATTGCAACTCCAGGAAAGCTGTCTGTTTAACTGGGTTAAAAGTAGGTGAATGACCTGGTCAAAGTCACTGGGTGCCTAACACAGGTCCAGAAAATTTGGCAACCAGAGTTTCATTCTGGCAGACAAGACCTAGACCAAAACCAAGTGCCTAGGGCTGATCCTGAACACGTTCAGACTAGAAGGGAGCCTCTCAACATCTTCATAACACAACTGTCTATTAAGGGCTGCTGTGGATTCTTCAGAAATAGTTGTAAGAAACAAAAGTCTGCGGCCTGGCCACACCTACTAAATTGCTACAAATTCAACTGAAATTAACTCAGGAAAGCCACATTGGGCAGAAGGTCATGGAAAACAACCATAGCAGTCTGGTTTTATAAGCTGTGACATTTGAAAGCACCCTTGAAGCATTAATATACTCTGGCTGCTTCTGTTAGGTTTGTGGATACCAGGATTTTTGTTTTCCAGAGGGAAAGCAAGACATCCTAGATAACTCAAGGGCTAAGGGCAGCAGGGCTTAGCTCCTATTTTCACATAGAAAGCACCATTCTGAGTGAACACAGCTACGAGGCCAGCTGGAAGGAGGAGAGCAGAGCTGAACTCACCTTCAGCACACATACAGTCATCGTAGCATTTGTTGTTAAGGCCCCGATTGTGTGGTTTGCAGAGGTGTTCCCTCAGGTCACAGCAAGAACCTGCAACACAGGGACACGGGTCAGCACAGCTCATCTCTGTCCCCTCTCCTTACAGGGCTACTGACACGTGTGACAGCTCCATGCTGCAGATGTCACCTTGCTGCCACAACACGCCTAGAGAGCTTCTGGAGACCACTTCCCATCAGGATTAGAAATCAGGGTATTTGTATGAGAACCTGGGCTGGATTTCAAACAGTCTGCCATTTGGAGAAATGACTCTCCCAAGCTGATCCTGACCTGGGAGGCAGTCAAGGTGATGGTCACATGGCTCTCCTTCAGCTGCCACTGTTTCATTTCCACTGCTGGGGCTCTTGCTGCGACGTTTCTCTATGAAAAAAAACAGATGCTGATAGAAAATTCCATGCCAGTGTTTTTATTGTGGAGATTCTATTGTTCCAGGGTAAAAACAGCTTCAAACTTCAAGAGTTTGAACTCTAAACCTTCACAGTCTAATCTCCTCCCTGTTTCTCAACCCTTCATCTATCATTTTTCCTCTGCCCTCAAACTATGCATCCAAAATGAGGAACATTCTGAAACAAGAGCACAAAACACAGCATTATGCTTTTCTCTTTCCCCACACCACTGGGATCTCATGTCCTTCAGCACATCTGTGAATGCTAACCATGGATAAACCTCACAAGATGATTTTTGGGAAAGAGGACAGGGAGGTTTAGCACCTTTCTTTTTAGCAGATGGCCACAGTTCTGGTTTGAGATCTTCATAATCTGTCCAGTCAAAGAGTGCCATATCCAGGGTGGGCATCACATCCCCATCATGCCTGAGCCGAGCCTGCAAACCACAAAGAGACAAGGGATTACAGCTCTGTGGAGACACTGGAGTCACTACAGATTTTCCTGGTGCTTTCAGGTCTTAAAAAGGCTTTATGATCCCCCCCCCACCTCCTCCACCCTTGTCTTGGCATCTCAAATCCAAAGGGAAGGGCTTTCCCTCGTTGCAGCTGAAGCCAAGAGGGAAGTTTCCACTGCTTCTACAGTGGACAAAAGGCAAGCAAGGAGCACTTGGACCTGCTGTCTCTCCAGCCAACTGCTCCTACTGCCTCTGGTCCTTCAGGCTGCATGAAGAGGGCTAGATAAGGAGAGGCAGGGCAGGGAAGAGAAGCAGCTAAAGAACTATTGCTGTGCAGCAAGAAGTGTGTGGATGTCTCCATGACATCTCCAGACAAGAAGCTGCTTTGAGGGAGGACTTTACTGATAAGGAAGCCCTTACCTCTACCTGAAAAAAATTAAAAAAAAGGAAGCCAGACCTTATCTGCAGGAGATTTCTGCCTGCACCAGAGGGACAGTGCAGTTATCAGCCTTCTCTCTACCTGTGAGCGTGGGGACGTGGCTGGAAGAACAGGAGGTTCTTCTGTGGAAGCAGCTAGTTCCAGTGCAGTGATGAGAAGCGTGGTGGGAGTCAGACTTGTAGCTTCCTCTGCCTGGAGGTTTTGAAACTGTTCTTCAAAGATCTCAGGTTTCTTGTACAGGGAGCTTGGCCCACCATCAGGAGTCTTCCCTGCAGAGGGCAACGGGTACAGTAGCATCAGTTTCCTCATTGCTTTTCTTTGTGTGCCATACATCTGAGTGAAGGAATTCAGATTTCATCCAGCCACTGGCCAACATTCTCCCACCCTGAGCTGCTGTTTAGACCAGTGCAAAACAATCCTGTGCTATTCAAGGGATAGATCAGGTCTGGAGTGTATGCATCTTGATTTTTTACACACTGAAGTCATACTTTATCACACCTTCTTGAAGATATGTCTCTTTCTTGCTTAAGAAGCAAAGAATTCCTTCTTCTGGTCTCAAGAGTATAAGAAATACGAGTTTAAACATTTTTAAACCAGTGGTTTAAGCTGCTGCAAACACCTGTAAACACATCCTGACTTGATTTTAGTAGTGGGTTATTTCAATTTACCTCAAGTTGGGACATACCTAACTTGAAATCAGAACATCGCCACAGCCTGATCCCTCCTTTTCTTAAGTATTAATTTAAATATAGACCTTAAGTTAAGCCAAAGGCACAAGGCCTGTTTTGTAGCCTGCAAATATTGCATCAACCCACCTTTGTTGCCTACTCTTCTATATTGCTTAACATGAGCTGTTTTAGTCAGTCCCTTGAGAAGACAATAGAGCTCCTCCTACTGATGCAGGGAGGAGTGATAGCTGGAATTTGGGGACACTGACACCCCACTTGTCAAATAGTGTAGCAGGACACAAATTGCCTGGCTTCACTAGAGCTGAAGATTTACCACACTGAGCACACCAAACCACAGAGACACCCCCCACACAGCCTGACCTGCAAAGGAAAGCAGCCCCACTCAAAACCAAGCAACACTTCAAAGCAATTAGTGCAATTTCCCACATGCAAAATCTGTATTTTTTGTAGTTCAGCACAAATACAGAAGAATACAAGCTCTGATGAGAAGAAATTGATCTTCATGGGAAGGAGGGGGTTTGTATTATTTCTAGTTTTGAAGTCAGTGGAGAGATTGAGCACAGCTTGGACATGTTTGTTCATAAATTGAACCATTTGCAAAAAAACCAGAAAAACAACAAAGTGGGCCACCCCAAAACAACCCCTCAAGTCCTAGGAACTTTGAGCTCCCCCTGCAAGGCAAAGCAGGTCATTTGCACAAAATTGCAGCCAGCAGCAAAGACCTCTAGTTGTGGAGTTCCCCTTTTTTCTTGTGCCTCTTTTGTCTGGCAGATTTGTCCCCAGAGCAGGCACATGTCCCACGCCCTCCACACACCCATGGGGCTCAACCACAGCAGCATCTTCTTGCCCTCACACAAGTGCCCCTCTTTTCCAGTGAGCCAAGAGCTCAGCCTCCCCTGGAGCTGCAGTACCTCTGTGGGGTTTCAGCCTGTCCCTGCGGCCGTGCCGCCGATGCTCTCGGTTCTGCTTCTTCCCTCTCTCAGCCCCAGGGGCCTGGTTGTCCCTCTCAGGATATGGCAACTCCAAACCCAGGAACACATCCTTGTTCTGTTTCAGGGCTGCTGGTTGTCCCTCTGCCACCAGCTCCTCCACAGCTGGAGCTCCACTACCCATTCTGAGGGTCTCTTCCCCAGCCAGCCGCCCTCTGGAAGGCATGGCATGGACCCTCTCCTTCTTGGCCAAGCCATGCTTGTGGTGGTGCCCGTTTCTGGGCTGCTGCAGCCATAGCTCTTGGTTTTGAAGATGGTTGTTGTTCTCTGGGATGTTTTTGAGCTTTGTGCCAGGGTCCAGAGAGACTGACAGACTCGTGTCAGGAAGAACCAACATGCACAGGAAAAGGCAAGGCAAGAAGAAGGTGGATGGAGTTGCCATAATCCTGGGTGCTCTGCCTCACCTGCAATTAAAAAATAAATTAAAATAAGCAATGAACTTCTAGTAACTGTAAAGGCAAGGAAAATTCAGACCTAGGACACTTAGACAAAAACAGTTATGGTGTCCAGAGCTGGAAGGAGTTTCTCCCTCCTTGGTTACCTCCTCCTCTCCCAGCCCTGGTTACAGCAGCTGAGCCACACGTGCAGGGCCTGCAGGGCTCAGAGGTCCCAGTTTCATGTGCAAATGAGGGCCATCAATCAGAAGGACATTTTCCTTTGATTCCTCAGTAGCCCCCCTACCCTCCCATTCAGAGCCTACCATCTGAGGGGCTGGGCAGCCTGGCTTCTGCGGGCCACAGCTCCTGAGCCACAGGCACAGCACCAGCTGTCTGGCCAGGGCTCTTGGCTGCCAGGTTGGCATCCTGGGCATGGCTGGCACTGGCCCTTCCTCACAGCTGGTTTCCTTCCAATGAAGATGTCAAGATGAACAGAACTGGAGGCAGATGGTGGCCTCGCAGGACCAGAGACAGCCCTGAGCAGCTCAAGACAGAGACAAGGGCAGGCACAGACATACTGCCACAGGGTGGCTGGAACTGGTCAAGGGAAGAAAAAACACTGGAAATTTTGTGCTGATCCCTCACAGCATAGCAGAGATAGAGATCTTCTGCTGTCAGCAGAGCTGATGCTGGTCTAGAGATCAAGGGGCAGGGGGGCAGACTGAGTTTTCTCTAGCTTGTCCCACTTTCCCTCCTTGACCCTGCTCAGGTCACTTCACCTCACCCCACCAGGTGAGGCTGTCACTGGGAGGGTGATTTAAGACCAAAGACCAGAGACCTCAGTACAGTGGCTGCAGACTAGTCTCATTCATTCTGCTTCACTGTAATATTTTTGAGGGTCTTCCTTCATCCCTATGTTCATGTTAGAAGACCTGTTTTTGGGACACCACACCAGTCTCAGATTTCTCAGATTAAATCATTCCCCACTGTCCTTTCCCACAAAAAGGGAAAAGGGAGTCTCAGCATCTCCAGTGCAGCCTCTCACTTTGGGATAGCTTTCTCTAACTGTCTAACATGCATGCTTAAAGCCAGAATTCCCTGTGACACTGCCAGAAAATGCCTGTGCTTGCATCTGAGACATCCTCTCACAAAACAACAGCCACAGCTCTTCACTCAACCTCCTCCCCACCTCTCCTGCACCCCAGCCCCCAGTTGCACCCGATTTCCATCTCCCTGTGCACCAGGTTCAGTCACTTTGCTGCATCATTACATTGGCTTTACTCCCTCCTCCAGGTGCCTCACTGCTTGGCCAGCCATTGTCACCCGTGGAGGGCAGCAGGTAACGTCCTGCAAGGCCAATCTCAGTGCCTTTTTGTGGAGCTGACAGGAGACACCCCAAGAATAGCCTTGGCTCTGCCTTTCCTCTTTTCTTTCAACCTGTCAGACAGAAGTGGGGCATTCTGAGCCAGTGGAACCTCTGCAATTACAGCAGCCCCAGCCTCGTGGTGCATCTGGGGTGTTTAGAGGGAGATGTTTTCATCCTCTGAACTGAAAATAGCTTGCTCACCCAGTCACCAGCCAGTTCTGCCTTTCTAAGGTTCACCTCTGTTATTGCTCAGAGCCTGGGAGCTGATTTTCTGTTCATTCCTCCCCTGGAAAGAGGTAGGGAGCACAGGGGCCTTCTCTTTAATGCAGCACCTGAAAGGCAGGTCTCTCCACTGGCCACAAAGGACAAAGAACTGCTACTCAAGGACTGATTTAGGAGGTGCTGGGTGGCTCATTTGCTGAAGGCATAACAATATGAAATAGTATTTTATTGGCAGCTACCTGGGACAAAGGAAAACCAGACTGACAGCCAAATCTGTTAACAGAAACACTTGAACTCCTGCTTCAAGACTGATGGAACAAAAAATAATCAAGGAAAACCTAAGCTCTGCATCCATGGTCTCTCTTTTTTCCTAGGATTTTCTCTTTAAGAACCATAGCAAGCCAGCTGGATTGAGGCATCACTCAGAACAACTCAAAGAGCCAGAAACAGCCTCTTACCTTTTCATGTGCAGGCAAAACACCAAGAGGAGAGAACAAGTGCAAAGAAAACACGAGGCTGGTGTCTCCCATCTCACACAGACATGGGCCCTGATGCATTAG
>NW_008632680.1:0-3588 GCF_000691845.1 Merops nubicus | reverse complement strand
AGCAGGAGCTAGAAAGCAGCTAAATGCTGCAGGGCAGTTCAACAGAAGGTCTGCTTCAAAGTGTAGAGGGCATTTATTTAAGCTGCCCAGCTGTCTTGTTGGCATGACACAGGATGGAAGGGCAGCTAGAGACAGGGGTTGCCTCAGCTCTGCACTGGCTGGGAGGACAAGCTAACATGCTGTGTCACTGGGAACCCTGCATTAATAACACAGATAAATACCTGTCCTGCACTGTGGTCAGGGGAGATCTGAGCTGTTTGCCAAACCAAACCAGCACGTGGACAAGTTTGGGCACCTTGGGTTAATGTACCACTGCTGTGCTAGAGGCACAGCTGTCCCAGCCTTCTCTTAGCCACTTGTTTCCATGCCCTCAGCTATCTCTACCCTCAGAAACATCTTCTTACCCCCTTTGTTCTTCTTACCCTTCAGAAGCTGTAAAACTCACACTTCCAAAAGGCAGCTAGATAACACAACAGCATCCCTGGTTCTCCTCAGTGCTCAGGTTTCTCAATATCCAAGCACCAAGACAAACTCCACCCTCTCCTTGGTTAGGACCACAGTCCACCACAGCAGACCATGCTAGCCCTGAGTTTGTTGATACAGGTGACTGCAATGTCCTCACATTGCTGATGCACCTTTTCTGCAAAGGGTGAAATTCTGCCCTGAGACATGTGCCAAGCAGAAAGAAGCCTGGCCTTGCAAGGAGATGCTTTTCCTAAACAGCTCTAAACCAAACACAGCTCACAAAAAGACCAGGATTTGTCCCATTCTTAGTGTTCATATATTAATAAAGGAAACATCTGAAGTACTTGCCAAATTAAGCTGCCTCTGTAGTTCCTCACACCACCAGACCTGCATCCTCCTTGCTCCACCCATTGCCTTGCACTTCCTTTAAACACCATCAGGATTACATCCTGCCTCCTGAGGTAGCAAATCTACCTGCTAACAAGGAAATGTGTGAAGCAAAGATAAGGCCTTAGAGCTACCCAGGGTGCAGGCTCAGGGCTGATGAGAGAGCTGCAGTGCTGTCTCAGCCACTATTTCTGATCCACTTTGGGTCAATAGTGAATGGTCACAATCCTGTAAAGGAAATTGGGGTTGGGTAACTCTCCCTGTGGGCAGCTTCTTTCTCTGGGTTGATTGACACAATTGTTATTACTTGCTCTCTGCTTGTGCTCCTACAAGTAGGTACACAGCAACTCGGGCATGTTTTTTCCCCCTAAATACAGTTATGTCACCTCAGCACTGAAACAGGCTCTGAAACCACCCCTGCTGCATTTGTTTTACTTGGCAAAGCAGGGGCATCAGATCATCTACAGTCACTCACACACCTCACTGAAGACATGCCACCTGACAGTCCTAGCTTTAACTTCTCACCTATGTTCTTTGTGCCACACCCAAGAAGAACAAAACTGTTGAACTCAGAGAAGATCAAGATCCTTTATCACCCCTGACCACAAATGATGCAGTTTGTGTGCTCCAGGCCTGAGCCAAGCCAGACCCAAGCACGTAAGCTGGGCCACATTTCTCTTTGGCTCTGATAAGCTCAGACTTTGGCAGGCGTGTGTAAAGATTTCCTGGCCCCCAGACAATCCTGAGCTGCTTTAGTAGACAAAGTGTGTGTGTGTGTGTGTGTCTACACGGGTGCTGTGTGTATGTGCATGTGTGGCAGGGATGACAGACAATAACCCCAGCTTCGTGTGCCAGGCTGCCTGTAAATAAGAAGCCACAGGGTGATGGATGGGCTTGGGAAGGCCTGGAGCAGAATGGACGGGGTAGGCTCTCTGGTAGCTGACATGCAGAGAGCTGGCTGGAGCCAGGAGGATGGCATTGTGCAGATAAATGAGATTTCACTTCCCTGCTGGGTCTCTTTCCATCTGTTTTTCTGTTTCTGGAGGCAAATGCTGGGAAGCTTCATAAACAATCTGCCAAGAGACTTTCCCATTTCAAAGGACTCTCTCTCCCAGCTTTCTAGGGTCCCCAAAAGCAGACAGGTAATCTTACATGCACCCTTCTCTTTTCCTCCCTGGGGCAAAAGTAACAACACTTTTTTTCTCCCCAACATTTCTTTCATACTCACTTTGTAAAGAATTTCCTTGGGGTGACAGAGCAGCAGAGTGCCCTGCTCACAGATCTCCAGTCCTCTTCAGTCCCTCTTTGGAGCTGCCCTCCTTTCTTAGGTTTCCTGTATCCTTCTTTACCTTTCCTCCCTACCTTGCCTTTCATCTTTACCTGACTCGACAGTTTCCTTGTCCCTCACGACTCTGTTTGGTGTGAGAGGTTTCCCTTCTGCAGATATTTAGCTCAGGCTACTGAATCCTATCACCACCCTTTGAAACATCTGCTTTCCTTTGCCCAGGTTCTTTTCTCTCACTTGCTGCCATCACCAAACAGCACTCCACCACAGAAAAGGCCAAATTCACTAATACACAAGCAGCCCAAGAGGCAGGACACAGAGATTCAGGCTCGCAGGGAGTTGATTAGTAGCTGCAGCTGCCCCTGCAGCTCCACAGAGCATCTCCCTGGGGCAACTCATCTCCAGTGACCATCCAAAATGTGACTCACTCAACATAAGTTGCAGGGCTGGAATCAGGACTCTGTTTCTGCTCACCACTGGCCCAGGCAATCAATCCCTTCCCCTCACTGGCCAGCTCTGGCTGTGCTGTGCTTGTCACTGCATCCCTCCTAAGCTCCTGGACCCCTCGCAAAGCCTTCAGGTCACTCTGTGCCTCCCCCCTTACCCCGCAGCCACGCCACCCTTCCTCCTGTGCCTACCCTGACCCACACAGAGGGAGGGTGCAGCACCCACGTCCTCCAGGGACGGAGCAGCCCCAGCAAGTGCCTGGGTTGAAGTGGAAGAGGGGGCACACGAATGAATATGCAGTACCCTCTGCTCTGCTTCCCTCTGGGACTTCAGGGAGCGGCTGACACAGCCATCACAGGCGACCCGCTATCAAACGGAGCCCACTCTACCCAATAATGAGATTAAAATAGCAATGAGGCTGAGATTAGCATCCAAGATACAGTCGCTTGCTGTCAGCACAGCCGAGGAGACTCTCCAGTTTAATGCACAATGCCTAGTGACAAATGAGACACAATCAATAGCAAAGGTCATTGCTCACCCGGCTGGAAAGCACCCGCCAGTGTGACAGGGAAGAATGGGGGCAGATTTGGCCCAAACTTCACTGGTGGGGAGAAGTCCAGACCAGCAGAACAGTTAGGGTGTGCTTTCAACCTTTTTCTTTGCGTGTTATTCCCACTTTGAACCAAATCCTGTAGGATTAATGCCTCCTTCTGCAAGGGAGAGGAGATGGGAATACAAACCCCTTTCCATTAAAACCTCTGGCTGACAGAAGACTTCAGGTGTGAATTGGATAAATGTCACTTAAATCCCGCATGATAAATTACTAGCTGTAATAAGCCATTAACCGATGCCAAATCGATTTAATTCAGAAACGAGGTCTCACTTTTGTCAACAGAGGCAGAGCAGAGAAGAGCCGGGGGTACCCAGGGGCTCGGAGCACGGCAGCACAGGGCTCGGCACACACAATGCCTGGGAGGGAGAAGCTGCTCGCAGCCCTCGGCCCC
>NW_008632679.1:0-9347 GCF_000691845.1 Merops nubicus | reverse complement strand
CTCACGGACCCTGCTGCTGCGGCTGCAGGGCTCTGCTGCACAGGCACGGGGCGCGTTGGCAGCCCGGGATCCCACCAAAAGACACACCCTGTCCTCCCCAGCCTTGCCACACCGCCTGCCTACAGCTCTTACACAGTTTATTCTTGGATGCATTTTGTCTCCATGCTGTGGTATGAACAAAGAATAAATTCGTCTCTGTCTCATTCATTTTCTTCTGTTTCTGTCTCTGAAGAAAAAATGGCCCCAAGAAACACATCTATAAGGCAAAAACCGTGTGCTTCCTTCCCTGCAGTGTCAACTCACGGGAAGCTGGTGGTCAGGTCAATTGGTGCTCCTGACTGTACCCTGCTGCTCACATTTCTTGGTAGGTAACTATAGGAAATAAATCTCAATTCCATTTCTCCTCAAATCACTCCATGGGTCCCTGCAGGAAGGCTCAGTTCCCTGCTGATAGCAGGGAAACAGGAGTCCAGAAAAACAGTGACTGATTTTATAGCACAGCAGAAGCATGGCAGATAGAAGCCATGAGCTGAGTCCCTAACTCCTGCCACACAACAGCTAGGTAGCACCCATATTAACAGACAAAACTTAGCTTCCACATACACCACCAGGCACAGTCTGGGGACCTCTCCCAAGCTACCACTGTCACATCAGGTTCCCTTAGCTCTTCCAGAAGGTGTTGGTGTGATTAAAGCTCGGGCAGTGTTTCTAAGGTGGGCATAAACCTGCCCTCAGCCAGGCCAGGGGGCAACCAGAAACCCTTCAGCCATTCATATGCAATAGCTCCAGTTAGCAGGGCCCACAGGAACCAATGGGCATAAACTTGGTGGAACCTCAAGTTCCCATATTACATGGAGCAAGTGTCCTTCTGTGTTTGTGCTATGGTGAGTTTTAACATGCACGTAGCAAAGGCAGACAGGCAGAGATGGTCCACATCATGAGCTTGACAGTCACCCCAGTCTGACAGGGTTGCTAACAACCAAGTCCCACTTATTACTGCTATATAGCTTGTGCTCTACACGTGGCCTACAACATTCTCTGAGAAGTGCTCCAGGCAAAACGTCCCCTTTAGAGAGCTTGCAGGGATGCCTCCCATATCATTTTGGACCCACCCTCCTCTTTGTAAACCCTTCAAGCTCACCTTGCTGACTTCTGCTCTCTTGAGGTTTCCTGCCCCTCATAGTGGTAACTCAACATCACCATCCTCAAGCCTTAATGCCCTAATGTGAGTATGATCCAGCTAATACAACCAGTGATCTGACGTGCATGTGTGAGGATACAACTGAAATGTGGTTTCCTCACCTGGCTGCCCAGAACCTCGGGATATGGCAGCCCCAGTTCTCCCAGGACTGGCCAGGGTTACACATCTCATCTTCCCCCATCTCAAGGATGCAACAGGCACGAGCTCATGGCAATTCCCTGCTCCCCTCTCTCCCCATCATCACTACCTTCATGCCTGGCCGTGGCTGAGCTCGGGTGTCTCTGGAGGCATTTAGTCCAGCACAGGAGGTGGGGGGCCAGGCAGAGTCCATCCTGCTTCCAGAGGCCACAACCACCCCAGCTGGGGTTGCTCCAGTCGGAGGAAGACACCTAAATGCCTGAGCCCACACCTCCCTCTTATGGCCATGCCCGATACAGCAGCCATTCAGGCCTGCACCATCTTCACGGGAGATGTGATTTCCCCGTGACTATGGACATTTCCCGTAGTTGCCTCTTACGCTCGTCGGGCACAGACGTCTTTCCCCCGCGCTTGGGGGGAAAGCACAGAGCCGGCCCTGCCGTCCTGTTTGCCTGATGCTGATCAACACAGACACTGGGAGCAGCGTGGGCAGGAAAGCCGGCTCAAGAGCTCGGAGCACGTCCCGCCTGCAGCACCACGCTGCCTCGCTGAGGGAAGCAGCCATCCCTGCTCCCGGGGCAGATTTCTCCTCTGGCAGGGTACAGCATCTAACAGCTCTTCCTTTCCTTAAGCTAAACATGACTTTTACTTACTTTGATTTTCAAGAGGGAGTTTTTTACTTAGTTATGGGTAGTTAAGGATTCTGTTCAATTTCTCCCTCGCTCCATTGCACTGTATGACAAAGCCTCTCTCTCTTCCATCCAGATAATAACATCCTTACCAAGAGGCAAGGCAGTAGCCTTCTGTTTTTCTGTGCTGATCTTTTTCTCCAGACTGAGCTTCAGGTAGCTGGTTCTTTCTGTGCTCCCATCACCACTAATGCCAAATTTGTCATTCAAGAGCCATTCACTGCACAGAAGGGGTAGCTCCCCCTTGCATCTAATATGTGGCCACCTTCCCCCAGCCATCAATTGGTTCAGTTCACTGACCTGAAGGAAAACTAGTCAGTTTTCCATGGGGTAACTTCCTGTTGGATCAGCGAGTTGAACAGACTCACTCTGCTGGTAGAAAGCTGAGTGTTAAAAAAAGCTCCTTTAACCCATGTCTTTTGTCAACTTGCCTATCTCCCTTCATCCAGTTTTTCTAAAAAGGAGAGGCAGGAAAACAAGAATCTGCAAAACTCTGCCTGGTACCTGAAAGGGAACAAACTGCTCCTTCCTTCCTTCACCAAGCTAAGGTTTGGTCACTGATGCTAGAGCATTGTCCTCACTGTTTCTCCCTCCTCTACAGTATGCGGTCTTCTCGTGTTCCACCTTTGTAACAACATCAGAAGGAGATGAAACTAAAGCTATCGGCAAAGACAGATTTTCAAGTGAACACTGATTTTAGTTCTTTTCTTCATGCAGGATCAGGTGAATAAGGAGGAACCTGCCCAGCCTCCTGCAGTACCAACAACATTGTCAAAAGCAGCAGCAGCAGCAGTTGTGGTCCTCCTGGAAGTTAGGCACAGCAGCCTGACTCGTGCTCCGCCAGGCTCGGTGCCCTTTACAAGAGCTTCTCAGAGTGCTCTGCAGCCGTTGGTAGTGTGACTGCATCTGCTCTGAACCTGTCCACCAGGGCACTGATGGGAGGAAGGTTTGGGGTCATTTTCAGAGGGCCAAAAGTCATAAGCCTAGATCCTCAAAAGTATTTAATCACCTAAAAAGAAGTCAGGAATTAAAATATCATGAGGCTCTGGGCCCTAATGAGGATGCAGTTATATTGGTATTCAATGTTTTTGCTGATATAGCTAATAGAGCTTGGAAAAGTTCTGCTCAAAAAAGAGCCCCGTTCTGCTGACATAAGCTGCCTGCACACAAGGAATGCTTCACTGGCACAACTCTGCTGCTACAGCGATATCACACGCATTTACATGTAAATTAGGGCTTTGTTTACCCGGCACAGATGCAGCCTTTCACTTCATCCCGCACGGGGAGGGGAGAGGGAGGGTAATGGTCTCGCTACTCTCATTTTAGGGACGAAGAAAACAAGGCACAAACAAAATGAATTCATTGGCTCGGTATCACCCAACATGGGTGGCAGAAAAGGCAGAGACCCTGGCCATAGGTTACAGCCAAAGGACCTTATTCACTGCTAGAGACAGGGAGACAAATGAGTCATTAAATAGGAGCCTCATCATGTCAACTGAGCAAGTTGAAATCCCTGATGTGTTTGAGCCGAAGGGGCTAGTAATGAGAGCACTAGGGAGCCCTGAGCCCGAGGGACTGAGGTCTGTTTAGAGACCTCAAGAAAGTCTGGACTGCACTGCTTCCCACCCGCCAGCACGCTGGAGGGGGACAGGCGATTAACAACGTATCACAGGAACCAAGTGTGAGGTCAGAAGCTACTGAGATTGCCTTGCTTCCAGCCACTGCTGCCCAATAAACATGAACTGAAACACCTCTATTCTGCCAACACTCCTGTGCCTTCCCCGCAGACTCTGCCAGGTCACATTTATTTTTACAAAAGCCAGCATAAGCCAAGAACAATAAAATAACTGATCCCACCTCAGCCATTCATTCCCAGACCTGCATATCCTGCATCATATTTTATATGGGTTTTAACCCATATCAGCTTCTCTCAGCAGCAAGTACAAAGGTTCCTGGAGCTACAGCCTTTGTTGGTCCCACAGAGCCCATAAGTGACCTGAGAAGACACATCACCACACATTTCCACTGTGATGTCATAAAGAAAGACTCAAAACTCAGGCTCCAGGAAAAGCAGGTATTGTCATGGGTTGGGTGAAACATAGTGAAAGTGGGGGGCAACAGGATGGACAGGAACATAACTTTCTGAGTGTTGTTTTGCACAGGAGTCTTTGTGACAGGAAAAAAGCAGAAAATTATAGAGAAGGTGGCTCCAAACAAAGCTAGGCCTATCTTTCTAGTCAGCCCTGACTGAAACCTAGAGAAAAAGTCTTCAGTACTGGCCCAAAGAAGGCTGGAGCTATGAGCCAGAAAATAGCATCCTGCTGCTTGATCCCCTCATATAATTGGAAACAAAACTTAAACTTATTTTGTGACTTAGGGAAAAAAAAAAAAAAAAAAAGGTAAATACAGTTATCTACTTTGCTCCTAACTGAGGGATTAAACTTTTGGCTAGGTAAACCCCAGGGAGTTAAGTCAGTCTGTCATTAAACCCCTCTGCCACACTGGATTTCCTCCCATGTATGTTCTGCTGGCCAACACCCTGATGCTACAGATACCATCCCACCCCTTCTCACATCTGTTTTCTTGTGGCCCATCAGACCCCTACTAATGCACACCTTGCAGTCTCTGGTCTCAGGGACTCTTACATCGTCGATCTCAAACTTCCTGTCCTGACTCCTTCCCTGTTGCACCACAAAAAGGTTATGCAAACCTGGCGGCTTCTCCAGGCAAACACACTGAACAGCAAACTGTTCATCACATTCACAAACTGAAGTCCAAAAATCAGTGGCCAGAGATTGGTTCAGTCAAGGCTTCATTGCAAAAAAAAAAAGAAAAAGATAAAATAGTCCGAACAGAGTCTTTTCAACATTATGTACTTTTATAGGTTATTTCCAGAATAATATTATTCTCTGAGCCAGTGAAACAGAAGCTGTGATGTGCCTAGAACTGTAGCATTCACAGAAGAATGTGTAAGGACAGGGAGGGTCTCTTCTGGCATAGAAACACAATTCTCAGCTTAGATAAATTTAAATCAACCAGCTCCATTGTTTAGAAAGATGTATCTGCTTCCCCTTGGCTCCACCAGAAGAAAGCAATCTGCTGTGGACATTTATGGTTTACCTACTCATCAAGATATGCTGAGGACAAATGATGGTAATTTCTACACCAGGGTAGCCAAACTTCCAAGCATGTCTCCCTCTCATGAGCTACACCAAGGCCTCTCCAGGTTTCCATGAAGTTCAGCAAGGGGCTTGACAAATTCTCTTGGGGAACCCTCATGGGTATCTGCTTTCTCCAAGGACTATGAGGTCCCCAAAGAGCTTTCTACAATTCTGCTATTCTCCTATGCTTCAGGCAGGGATTCTGCTATTCAGACCCAAGCTAAAAGTCAAACTTCACAACTCCCCTGGAGTAATTTTCCAGCACAGTCCCAGCAGTTTCAGTGTTAGGTTGCTGTAACTGTGAAAGATAAACAGAAAACATAAATAATACTCACAGCACAGAATTCATTTGCCCAGGCTGCAGCCTTTTCAATCACACCTTCAGCACTCATTTCATGCTTACTTCAGCCTGTGCCTGGAGGCTGAAGATGAAGAAGAGGAAAGGCACCTGAAAATTGTAGACTGTTCCTCCTCAGAGCAGCCTGCCTGCTACTTACTACCTTGAATGCAGTGGCTGAGCCACTGATTATTCTGTCTCTGCACTGCAAATATAAAAGTCAAAGGCTTAGGTTTATTTCTGACCAAAGCTGCCTTGAGACCTTCCATCAAGACTCTGTGTAGCTGCAATTGTTCACACACCAGATTTTGTCTCAGTTATCAACTCTCTCCTTTCTCAAAGGAAATTCTTCCCCTCAGTCACGTCTCACTGATGACAAATCAGAGCTCTCTTACCAGTGCAGAAGCCCCTTGTTCTCTCTGTTTGGTATGTTGGAGTGCAAAATTTTTCCACTACACATCTCTATTCAGTGGTTACCCAATTGGTGCTTCTTGAGTTTGCCATTCTGCTGTCTCCAAACTTCACAACATTACTCTGTGATGCCCAAGCCTACAGATGGTTAGAAATAGCCCCCTTTGACTCATGTCAGTGACGTAAGCTCTCTGTTGATAGGAGCCTGGTTTGCAGCAGTCCCTGCCCGTCTGACTTGTTATGTGCGGTCTGCTCTTCTTATTGACTCATTAGATTTTTTAGTCCTTTGTTTCATTCACTTGGCTGGATAAGGGTGTTTGCTCTGCCAGCTCACAGCAAAAGCATTCTAGGGACCTAAAGGAAACTTAGAACTGGAATTTGCTCATCTGAATTAGTTTGGCTCCTCTGTTGGACAGCTGCATAGTCCAGAGGCACAAGGTGCAGCCACCTTGAAATGCTGGGGTTTGAACCCCGAGCCCTGAATTAAGGTTGACATATGGGTGATTCCCACAGCCCTTCATACAGAGGTGGTGAGTTTGCCTTATAGCTTCCCCCAGGGTGCGGCCGGCCCTGCAGGGAGAGCCATAAGGTAAATGAGCCCCAGGGGTCCCGCACTGAGTTGACAAAGGTCAGGTGTCTGCTTGGGGATAAAAGCTGGGACCACTTGCAGGGAGTCAGGAGTGTCTGTCTGTGGAGTGCACTCCACAGAGCTTCCTGGTTCAGGGAAGATCTCCTGACTCTCCCTGGCGCTGGGCCCCAGTCTGTTTAGGCCTTTGCGAACGTGGGTCAATGGGGTGAGAGTTGCCATGTGGGCACCCTTTTCTTGCATGTTTAACTGGCTGGTGTGGCTGTTTCCCATGCCAACTGTGGGCAACCTCGGGTCTCTGTTTGTACCACCTGTTGTGGGCCGGGTCATGTTGTTTGTGGGATCGTTGGGGGTGGCATCGATCATGTATGAGCTTGTTGACCTGTTTGTACCCCCGGCGGTCATTCATATAGTAACATTTCTGTCTACAATACAGTCTGCATATTGGTTCATCTCCCTGCTGGTGTTATCATTTTTGTTGGGCCTGGTCATTGGCAAAACACGCCTGCGTACACGGGCGTCTTGTGTCAGAGTTGTGTCAGAGCCATCTGCAGGTGTGACCCCAGGAGCTCTGCGGGACGTGCTACCTGTGCTAGCATCTGTGCCCTGGGATGGCACCTCCATGCTGGGACCTGTCTCCAAGGATATCCTGGACTCTTCCGTCACTGCAGCCCCAGAGAGAGCATGGCTTTGCCTGCCCCTGCACTGTGCCAGAAGGGGCCAGATGTCCCTCAAACACCAGGTTATGGTGGCCCCATGCTAAGGACAATCAGGTTGCCAGGTGACAAGAGGAGGGGAGTGCTGCAGCCGCTGTGGGAGACTGCCCGGTCCCACACGAGTTAACCAGTGTGTCCCTTCATGTTTTTTTTTTTTTTTTTCTTATTTCCTAAACCAAAACCATTGCATTGTAAGGGTTCATGCTAGCTGGGGTTAAGGACAGACGTAACCAGTCTGCAGGTATCTACAAGTGGAAGGGGGCTGGGCTCTGACTGAACAGGTATCAGGGCAGTGAGATCCAGTGCCTGACAGGGGAGGCAGCTTACCCTCTCCAGAAATAAGGCATTAGCAGATGAAACTCCTCTGTACACAGGTGCGCAGGGAGCGGAGGGTGCTCCCCCACACAAGCCCTGTGAGTGCAGGCTGGGAGACCCTCTGCACCCCATGGCACCAACTGGTCAGTATAATTCAATCTGGTCTGTTCAAATGGAGAGGAGACAGGAGGAAAATGCCAACAGCCAACCATGGCACTGGGGGAAAAAAATCCTCCAAAAAAATGTCCTGTGAGATGTGGTCTCCTAGTACACTTCTCTCTCACTTGCTCACTTATTTTCTTTTTTCGTTATATTTGTTCATTTCCTCACAGATCACTTCGGCTCTGCAAAAAGCCATTCCCCCCTTATCCAGAAAAAGCTCGGCAGCAAGATGGGCCCCTGTGCCTCCTCCCCCCAGCACTCCTAACTGCACCTACACTGAAGCAAGTCCACTTGCAGAAGCACCCAAATGCTGAACCAGGCTGTTTGCTGCTTTGATCACTAGGTCCTTCGTAGCAACACCAGTCTCCCCCATGCTCCAGTGCTGCAACATGAGAGAGGGGTCATGGCCCATCTCATCGTATCTGAAAGCTGTCTCACTGCATACCGAAACCGGGTGAAGAAAGAATGCTTCTCAGGCAGGTCCATACCTGCTTTGCTGTCAGCCAAGATATGGGAGGAGCTGCAGACAGAAAGAAAAGGAACAAGGTCTCACAACCCCACCTGCGCTCAGTACCCCTGAGCCCCTGTTTGTATGCCTCATTACTAAAAGCCCTCTTGCCCAAACGTGACCCAGGGATACAGGGTGTAGCAGGCACGTATTGCTGCCTACAAATAAGCTGAAACCAGGCTGTGAAGTTCTCCCAAGTCTTCCCAAGGGAAGAAAAATTACTGTCTTTCACAGAAGCTAACACACTTTTGTTAGGAACTCCATGTTCATAGCAAATCTGCAATAAGATCCATGACAGAGGCTCCAAGATGTGACTTTAATACAGAAAAAAATAACTATCAATAGTAGCAAATCAAAAAGAAAAAGGGTGAGGCCCTTCTCTCTGTCTGCTGAAGCCTGTTAACTTTCCATTGCGTTAACTGAGTTCTGTTCTGATTGTTTCACTTCACATTCTATGGAACAGCACAGCCCTGCCCTCTCAGTCACACTGGAGAAATCAAAGGTCACACTCTTCCGTCTCTTCAGTGTGTGATTAAACTTGTCAGGCTGTCTCCTTCTTCCTATTTAATGTTCCTGCAACTCAGAAACCTCTGGATTCCTTCCCAGTTCCTCTCCAAGATGTATACAAGTTGTATTAGAGTGCACAGGTACAGGTGCTTTGTGGTTTGCAGAGCACCACTGCTCTGGTGTCATCTTTGTTATGTCTGGTAACCCAGACTTCATCGAGGTTGGTAATACCTACCCTCAAACTGAAAACAGTGTGGAGTTGACCTCGTCTTTTAATGAAGTATGTTTTTCCAAATCCTGCCAGAAAATACTTAAATTCATTGCTATAACACGATTTTGAAACGCAGCCACAGGCAGAGTTAACAGACTGGCAACTTCAGCTGCTGGGGATACCAGCTCAGCAAGGCAGCCAAGCACAGCCTGTCTTCAAGCCCGAATTTAAATCCTGGTGACTTAGGCTTTGCTTGGAACTTGTCCGCAGGGCTTCCTATCAGCTCCTTCATTCCCCAGGCGGCCTCGAGCCAGGGCACCCCTCTCCCCACTCCATCCGGGGCACGAACGGGCATTACAGCCGCGAAGCCTGATCTCCTAAAAAGCCACTCAGTTTCACGCGGGA
>NW_008632678.1:0-2114 GCF_000691845.1 Merops nubicus | reverse complement strand
TGGGCAGGCGGCAGAAGGGTTAAGTGGCCGGGAGGTTGGTCAGGGAGACTCCTGGGTTGATGGCTTGGAAGAGGAGAGTCCCCCTGGCTGAAGTTTAAAGGAGGTTTCTTAAGACAGATTTGTATCGCCTTCGCGGAGCGCTTCAAAACAAATCTAAAGTCCACCAGTCTAGTCCGTTCCCCAAGGGACCTTCTCGCCATCGAACTCTTCCTGCCAACCCCGCCGAGCTGCCTGCGAGTGAGCTAAAGCCGGCAGGATAAAGCACCTGGCCTGAGGGGTGACCTACAGAGACCCCCGGATAAGGGAAGCGCACAGAAGGGCACACACAGAGCACACAGACACACAGCGCAGGGGTACGTCCCTACCTTGATCCATAGACCTCATGATGTGGTGGTAATGTACCAGCCTGCAGGCAGTTTCTCTCTGCATCAGGAATTAAAAAAAAATAAAATAAAAAAAAATTAAAAATCAATAGCAGAAAAAAAAAAATAATAAGAAGAAAAAAGTCTTCTTTAAACCATGTTCAACCAGTGGCGCCCAGACAGAGGGAACCCCTCTTGCTTGCCTCCTCCCTAAGTGTTTGGAGGTGCAAAGAGGGATCTGAACTGGGCTGAGCTTGTTCCTGAAGTGAAGTCAGTTCTCTGCTCTGAGATGAGGGTTACTAGAGAGGGAAAGGCCACTTCCTTCCCTGCTCCGAGTGTTTATAGTCTTTGAATGCTGTAAAATAACGGGATTCCCTCACTGTTTCCTCCTGTTTATCCCAGTGCCATGGAAACCCCTGGATCGACTCCATCTCCCAAACTGAGGGCTTTCCTGCAAACTTCACACTCAGGAATCCATGACGTCTCCCAGCTCTGGGCCAAGGCAGCTCTGCGGCTTTCTCAGTCTGCAGCACAAGCACTTAATTGTTGAGCAGAAAGTTAGAGAGGGAGAAAGAAAGAAATATGGATGATGTTAAAAATCCCAGTGTGTGCTTTTTAAACAAAACTTGCAGGAACTGCAAAGCCTTTCAAAGCAACAGGGCTTCTGTGCAGAAGTTTTCCTTCTTCCCAGCAGAGACAAGCTCAGACTGCTGCTGCTTTTACCTTTGAATAAATGATTCAGAAAACTGAAGTCCCCAGCTTATTTATGTCTTTTCAATTTGCCAGCACCTTATTAATACCCATCTTATTACTGGCACAGGTTTTGGCTTCTAATTACCAGTGGCTTAATTCTTTATACAGAAATAAAAAAAAAAAAAAATTGGTTAATTTGTTTAGTGGCATTTCACAGACCTCGCTCTGTTTCTATTTTTAGATCTATTTAGGAGCAGAGCAACCCCATAGATTTCCTTTGATACACGTGGAGTTCTGCAAGAACGAAATAGCCAAGGAAGCCTCTGAAACCAAGACAACCCATGTGTGTTTACACATGCTATGTATAAACAGGAAAATAAAGCAAAAGAAAACAGGAAAATAAAGTCCCAAATGTCATGAGCTGTGCTGTCTTTACAATGTATATAGTTTTCACTAGTGTGTTAACAAGCATCTGCCTCTTGACACTGTGCTGGGCTCAGTAGCTCCACTCAACTGGACTGGAGGGGTTTTTTTTTTCCCCCCCCCCCCAGAAAAGATGAAGAGTTCACATCTATAAAATGCTTCTGGCAGGGATCGCGACAGCTCTGCAGTCCCTCGGTGTCTGTGTCTAACCCCAGGAAACGCCGTGATGCACGTTTTGAGCCGGGGTGGCTGCCGGGGTCAGCTGGAGCCCTGGGCAGCAGCGGGGAGTGAGTCACTGCAGAGGGACTTGGCCCGGAGCTGCACGGAGGGCTGGCTGGCACCCGCACGACATTTCCATTTTTCACTCCCAGAGTCCCAAAATCGACTCGAAGGAGGTATCACAATCAAACTTTCTGCTTCTCGAGTTTGTTGTCCTGCAGGCTAGCAACTGCAGGCAGGCCAGGGAAACTCAGCACACCTCACTTTCCTAGCCTTTTGTCATTTTTGGACGTGCCGAGGCGGAAATACCTTCCCCAGCTCTGCGGGCCCGTTATGCAACAGGCTTCCACCGACCCCCCAAGTGCGTGGGAGCCCCGTGGCGGTAACCCCGCGCCCCTCGGCTCTCCCCCGCAGCCC
>NW_008632677.1:0-379 GCF_000691845.1 Merops nubicus | reverse complement strand
TAACTAAAATCTGAATCAAAATTGTTAATCGCTTCCAGTACCCAAAGCAATACTTCCCACTCTGACACTGAGTGACTATAATAGGTTTAAAACTCTGACATCGGGTACACAAAGAGGGGGTGGCTTTCTCTGTCCTGACTAGTGTTGAAATACTCTCTTTTCTCATTCATTTCACTCACTTTGTTTGTCTCTAGCCATGCCCCTCAGGGGCAGACAGAACCACGGATCCGAACTCTGCACTCACTTCGTAGTTGGGCTGCGTCTCAGTAATCATTCACTCACACTATCAACAGAAAGGATCCCTTATATCACACACAACAACAAATTATCAATAAAGATAGTACTACAAAAATTGCAATTACAGCGGCTACTGGAGCTG
>NW_008632676.1:0-772 GCF_000691845.1 Merops nubicus | reverse complement strand
GGGAGGAGGGGCGCAATTAACCCGGGTCGTTCATTAATTGCAGCCAATTAATTAATGCCGCCGATGAGTTAATGGCGATTAATCGGAATTGATCCCGTGCCTTAATTGCCACCCGTTAATTAATCGCGTTCATCGCGACCCAACCCGTTAATCGGCCCCCGCGGAATTAATTGCGATTAATCGCGTTCATCGGGACCCATCCCATTAATTGCAATCAATGCTATTAATCGAGTTGCGACCCCCTCGAATTAATTGCGATTAATCGCATTCATTGCGACCCATCCCATTAATTGCCACCCGTGATTAATAAATTAATTGTGATTAATTAGTTATAATTAACTGTATTAATCGTGACCCATTGCATTAATTGCAATTAATCATCTTAACTGATTTGTCACCCATTGAATTAATTGTGATTAATTGTAACCCACCTGAGGGTTTAATTGCAATTAGGACCACGGCACCAACAGTGACAATTAACTCTTGAACTTCCAGCCCTAATTACGACCAAGGCACCAATGACCATGATTAACTCTTGAACCTCCAGTGCTAATTAAGACCAAGCCATCGATGGCCACGATTGATTCTTGGCGCTAATTACAATCAAGGCATCAACAATCATGATTAACTCTGCAGCCTACAGCGCTAATTACGACCAAGATATCAACGGCTACAATTAACTCTTCGACCCCCAGTACTAATTATGATCAAGTTGTCAACAGGCACAATTAACTCTTGAACCTACAGCGCTAATTACAACCAAGGTGTCGAC
>NW_008632675.1:0-3551 GCF_000691845.1 Merops nubicus | reverse complement strand
CCCATACACTCTCAACCAGCTCCATCCAGCTCTGAAAATGTATTTCAAACTCACAGCTCCACCTGCAACTTCTATCCTGCAATCCAACGTAGCTCAGCTGATTTCACTCAGTTCTGCCCTGAAGCTTCCCCTGTTTTCCAGTTCTGCAACACACAGATGATGTAAAACCATCTCTTCCTTGCAACACCCTTAAGTGTCTAGAAGTCACTTTATTTTGATCAGAGTCAGTCAGCTATGGCCAAACTACGTGGTGTGTTGTTTGCAGTACACCTCTACTGATGCATTCACAGCATACTTATCACCAGAGAAGATGAGCAATTTTTTCTCCCTTTGATTTGAGATACTAATTAAACCTATTTTTATAGAGATTGAGGGCATTCAAAGCCTGAAGACCATCTTTCTTTCCTAAAGTCAGCAAGGTGAGACAGAAGCAGGCTGTAGAAAGAGTTCATTAGCTTGGGAATGAACCCCTCCTCTGACACTGACCTACTCTATGACTTTGAGCATCTTACTTTACCATGCGTGACAAATACCAATTAACTTGCTGCACTAAGAAGTTGTTAGCATATACTGTGATGAGAAATGAAATGTGAGAACTTTGAAAAAAATAAGCTGGGAGGTCAGACCTGGGCTAGAGTGCCTACACGTATCTTTTAACTGAGCGATAACTCAGACTTTGAAAGAAAAAAGGTGAGTTTAAAAAATTAAATCAAGAAATAATTGTGCAGCCTTTAGTGCTAGATAATGACAGCGTGAGAAGTGGGATAATTAAATGATTGATATGATTTCGGAAAGAAAACACACTTTTCCTGGGCATGCACAAGGTTATCTGTGTCATTTAATTAACCTGCATGCAGGAGAGGAATTCTCTGCTGTTATCTCTTGATCCCAGTCCTGTGATGTCTGCTAGGGGTTATATATTGGTTTTGTTTACAGAGCTAGGTTGTGGTTGGTTTGGTTGGGATTTTTTTGGTTTTGTTTCTTTTTTTTTTTTCCCCTGTAGGGATCAGCAAGAGCTGAAGAGATTGCTACAAAATAGAAAAGAAATCTCTTTTAAAGATTCTTTACAATAGTACTAGCTGGGGAATGCTTCCTATCAGTTGTTTTGTGTGGTATACTGATGAGGTTGCTGCCTCAGTTCCTTTCCTGTTGTGGGGAAACAATGTAATTCTGCTAGTTCAGCATTGGTGGTAAGGGGAAGAGCAAGAAGAGCACCACCACCCTCTTATCTCCATGATGTAAGGGAGCACAGGCTCCCCTGCTGCTTCCTGCCTGCTGACTGTGAGAGACCTCTCACCATCACCCACTGCCATGCTCCTTGGTCAGAGCCCTCACCTACCTAACTCCTCACCCTGCAGCCCCTCCTCCTCCCGGGCCCCATCCCTGACAAGGGATCCGTGATTCTCTGTGGAAGCGAGCTCCACTGCTCCTTGCAGGCTGCACCTCTCTTTTCCAGTGGCCCCTCTATTTTTATTTGCTCTTGACTCCCTGTATGCAGACTGAACTGCCTATTTACAGAGAGAAGTATGGGATTCACTGTGGAGAGAACCAGGCAAGCAGGGAGCTGAGGAAAGGACTCTAACATGCTGGTTTGGGATGCTGGCCAAGGCATCAGTCTTCCAGTGAAACATGACAAAAATAAGAGTAGTCCCAGCCAAACCAGCAGGGTTTCTTTGCTGTCATGCTTGGCAGAGATGCCAATGAACACCTCAGCCACCAAGGCTCAGCTTCCTTCCTTCTCCCCTGCACATGATGGAGGCTCAGCTGTAAGATGGCACTAGGTGACAGAAACCTACCCCTGCAGTGTTTGTTCTGTCCAAAACTCTGATTAGCCCAATATTTACATACAAGACAGACAGGCAGTTCAGGGATTGCTGAAGGAAAGGAAGTCTCTGCTCAAGCTTCGATTTCAAATTCTGCCTAGAACACATCCCAACCTGCGCATGCTACAAGCCAGCACTTCTACTGAAGATGTCAAGTAGCAATACAAATAATGAGAGCAATTAATCTATATATAGTAGACAGGCATATATAGGGGGAAAGGGAGTAAAAGGAAGGAGACAGAGGGATATATACTGTAGAAGTGTTTCTTAGAAGCTGTTGACGGTGCTTTTCTATCCTTGTCAAGAAAACCAGGAATATGTCTGAAAGCTCACATATAAAAGACTCCCTCCCCAGCTTAAAATTCATCTCTGCATCTAGGCACCTAATGGGAGACAGACTTGGTGGCATCACATATTTTTATGCTACCTGACATTGGTGCATCAGCCCTCTAAGCAAGCAACAGAAATCAAAAGTTGCTTCTGCAAAGGCTCATTCCCATAAAGGGAGCTGGAGATCTGTTTCTCAGAAACGGTTCCTCCGATCCGTTCCAGACTGAAAAGCACCAGGGCACAGGACTGTTCACCTCAACATTTGTGATCTTCTGCTCTTATTCTGAGATTTTTGCAATGTCTAAGCCTGCTGATACTTGCTTGTGCCAGTACAGCACTGGTGATGCACTCCTATCAGATGTGGTCATCGAGGCTTTGAGGAATAGCAGTATTACAAGCAGTTTTCAGTGTTTAAAAATTAAAATTTGATGCTATATAGTACACATTCATTTTGGGAACTCTTCCTTCCTTTATCAAATGCTTGCCTTTGGCAGCAAATTGAAATCAGATTACCGAAATGGTTATCATCCTCTCCCGACTGCAGACTCCTACCTTAACAGGTCAGGCTGAAAATGGTGGTGGGTTCAGGAGCTGATTCACAAGCAAATCAGACTCTTTGGGGGTAGGAGTGTCAGAGAAGGGAAGAAAGACAGGGGAGGTAACCACTTAAATTTGCCTGATCTTACTCCAGTTCTGCCACACCTTTTAGAAAAGCACGTTGACCTTCTTCAAGCCAGAGACAACCTCAGATGACAGAAGGAATATCTCAACAGAATAGGTGGTGGGCAGTGGCTGAACAGTTTGTGGCAAGTGTGTTGCAGTGCGCCTCCTGGAGACAGAGGTTTCTGTTGCCTCTTTTGTCCCCAGACATGGGCACACATCCAGAATTTTCCATCTTTCCCAGGTTGTGGTTGGCTTAGCCACCACAAGACCAATCTCCTAACACCCATTGGACCCCTGATGGTAACCCATCCGTGTATCGTTACAGGACAATGCCTTTGTAAACCCACCTACCTACCTGTTAAAAACCCCTGGCCCCAAGGCCACATGCTCTTTCATTTCTCTGTACTGTGTCTATGAGATTTTGTGTCTATGAGAAGAGCAGGCTTTGCTCTGGAAAGGCTGGTAAACTCAACAGCTTAATAATAGAAAGCGAAACAGCCATGCAGCGATTTTTGCAGGGGCATGTAGCAAACCAGTAGCAGAGGTGGAGTTAAAATTCAAGCTTCCTAAATCCCAGTGCCATCTATTAGAACACATTACCTGTAATCTAAGTGTAGTGCAAACATCCAACTGATAAGCTTTTTACAACAGACATGACAAAATGGAAACTATAATCTCTTGGATATGCTGCTTTGTGGTCAGGAGAGGATTCTATTGTAAAGTTGTTTGTTGTGG